>NC_052161.1:124077012-124165493 GCF_902713615.1 Scyliorhinus canicula | reverse complement strand
GGGGATAGGATGGAGGTGTGGGATAGGATGGTGGTGTGGACTTGGGTAGGGTGCTCTTCCCAAGGGCCGGTGCAGACTCGATGGGCCGAATGGCCTCATTCTGCACTGTAACTTCTATAAGTTGATTCTACCAGATTTTCTGAGCCAATATCCTCTCTCTTTCACAGATTTCATCCTGAACTAATATTGCTAGCCCAACTCTTTTCCCCTTTTGCCAGGACCTTCCCAGGTACCAAGTGTACTACGTACGACACCCTGGGCTAGTGCACAGTCAATTCCCACCCCTCTGGAGACACAACACAAGTGAATTAACCAATAATTCAGAAGAAAACCCAAAGTCTTTGGCCCTTGGCTGCCCAATAATTACAGTCACCGGGTTTGTAAACATAAACACAATTGCTGTTTATTTATAAGAAGAACCATAATGAAAGATGCAACAAATACAACTGGGTAACTATTGTCTAATTCCAAATCACTACTTTAATTCCCCCCCACCCCACACCTCCACGCTACACACACACACACCTCCACGCTACACACACCACACACACACACCTCCACGCTACACACACACACACCTCCACGCTACACACACACACACACACTCCACGCTACACACACACACACACACCTCCACGCTACACACACACCACACCTCCACGCTACACACACACACACCTCCACGCTACACACACACACACCTCCACGCTACACACACACACACACCTCCACGCTACACACACACACACACCTCCACGCTACACACACACACACACCTCCACGCTACACACACACACACACCTCCACGCTACACACACACACACACCTCCACGCTACACACACACACACACCTCCACGCTACACACACACACACACCTCCACGCTACACACACACACACACCTCCACGCTACACACACACACACACCTCCACGCTACACACACACACACACCTCCACGCTACACACACACACACACCTCCACGCTACACACACACACACACCTCCACGCTACACACACACACACACCTCCACGCTACACACACACAACACCTCCACGCTACACACACACACACCCTCCACGCTACACACACACACACCTCCACGCTACACACACACACAACCTCCACGCTACCACACACACACACACCTCCACGCTACACACACACACACACCTCCACGCTACACACACACACACACCTCCACGCTACACACACACACACCTCCACGCTACACACACACACACCTCCACGCTACACACACACACACCCCTCCACGCTACACACACACACACCCCTCCACGCTACACACACACACACACACACCTCCACGCTACACACACACACACCTCCACGCTACACACACACACACACACCTCCACGCTACACACACACACACACACACACACACACACCTCCACGCTACACACACACACACACCTCCACGCTACACACACACACACACACCTCCACGCTACACACACACACACCTCCACGCTACACACACACACCTCCACGCTACACACACACACACACACCTCCACGCTACACACACACACACACCTCCACGCTACACACACACACACACCTCCACGCTACACACACACACACACACCTCCACGCTACACACACACACACACCTCCACGCTACACACACACACACACCTCCACGCTACACACACACACACACACCTCCACGCTACACACACACACACACCTCCACGCTACACACACACACACCTCCACGCTACACACACACACACCTCCACGCTACACACACACACACCTCCACGCTACACACACACACACACCTCCACGCTACACACACACACCTCCACGCTACACACACACACACACATCCACGCTACACACACACCTCCACGCTACACACACACACACCTCCACGCTACACACACACACACCTCCACGCTACACACACACACACACACCTCCACGCTACACACACACACACCTCCACGCTACACACACACACACACCTCCACGCTACACACACACACACACACACCTCCACGCTACACACACACCTCCACGCTACACACACACACACACACACCTCCACGCTACACACACACACACACCTCCACGCTACACACACACACACACCTCCACGCTACACACACACACACACACACCTCCACGCTACACACACACCTCCACGCTACACACACACACACACCTCCACGCTCCACACACACACACACCTCCACGCTACACACACACACACACCTCCACGCTACACACACACCTCCACGCTACACACACACACACACACCTCCACGCTACACACACACACCTCCACGCTACACACACACACCTCCACGCTACACACACACACACACACACCTCCACGCTACACACACACATCCACGCTACACACACACACACACCTCCACGCTACACACACACACACCTCCACGCTACACACACACACACACACACCTCCACGCTACACACACACATCCACGCTACACACACACACACACCTCCACGCTACACACACACATCCACGCTACACACACACCCATCCACGCTACACACACACACATCCACGCTACACACACACACACCTCCACGCTACACACACACCTCCACGCTACACACACACCTCCACGCTACACACACACATCCACGCTACACACACACACACCTCCACGCTACACACACACCTCCACGCTACACACACACCTCCACGCTACACACACACACACCCACGCTACACACACACACACATCCACGCTACACACACACATCCACGCTACACACACACACACATCCACGCTACACACACACACACACATCCACGCTACACACACACACACACAAAAAGAAAGGGGCAAAGAAAAATCAAAAGTAAAAGGGAAAAAAAAGTATTTGTTTCAGAAACAAAAACAGAAGGTATAATCTTAAAAGGTCTGACAGTATCTGTGGAGAGTGAAGGGAGCTAACGTTTCGAGTCTGAACTTGTCCTCTCACTGAATAATTTCCCCATTAACATGTCTCACTTCCTTCAAACCAAAGGCGTGGTATGGGTACCCGCATGGATCCCAGTTTGCCCATCTCGTTAGGGGTGTGTGGAATATTCCTTGTTCCAGTTCTACTCCGGTCCCATCCCACAACTCTTTCATTGGTACATCGACAACTGTTTCAGTGCTGCTTCATTTTCCAATCTGGACCTGGAAAAATGTATTAATTTTGCTTCCAATTTCCACACCTGTATCACCTTCACCTGGTTTATCTCCGACATTTCCCCTCCCTTCCTTGGCCTTTCTATCTCAATTTCCCCTCCCTTCCTTGATCTTCCTATCTCAATTTCCCCTCCCTTCCTTGGCCTTTCTATCTCAATTTCCCCTCCCTTCCTTGGCCTTTCTATCTCAATTTCCCCTCCCTCCCTTGGCCTTTCTATCTCAATTTCCCCTCCCTTCCTTGATCTTCCTATCTCAATTTCCCCTCCCTTCCTTGGCCTTTCTATCTCAATTTCCCCTCCCTTCCTTGATCTTCCTATCTCAATTTCCCCTCCCTTCCTTGGCCTTTCTATCTCAATTTCCCCTCCCTTCCTTGGCCTTTCTATCTCAATTTCCCCTCCCTTCCTTGATCTTCCTATCTCAATTTCCACTCCTTTCCTTGGCCTTTCTATCTCAATTTCCAGGGATAGATTGTCTACCCATTTCAAACCCACCGACTCCCACAGCTACCTCGACTACAGCTCTCCACGCCCCACATCCTGCAAGGACTCCATCCCATTCTCCCAGTTCCTTCACCTCTGTTCTGATTATGCCACATTTCCTGTCTACCCCCATAATCCTGGTCGATGAAAAATCTGTAACTTGAGTAAATTCAATGACCTAACCTCCACTGCTCCCTGGGGAAGAGAAACATAATAATAGCTCATTGTCGCAAGTAAAATTCCACAAACTAGCGACTCTTAAAAGGGAGACCTCCTCCCTTGCCTGGGTCACTGTCCATGTGGAGTTTTCACATTCTCCCCGTGTCTGAGTGGGTTTCACCCCTACAATCTAAAGATGTGCAGGTTAGGTGGATTGGCCACGCTAAATTGCCCCTTAATTTGAAAAAAACCATAATTGGGTACTCTAAATTTATAAATAAAAAAAACAACACTAGCCAATTATCTCACTAAATTGACCAGATGTTTAATTCACTCACCTAACTAACCCGATACTCTACCCGGTCACTACAATAACCGGTCACTACAATAACTGGTCTCATTCCACTAACTTGCTGGTCTGATCTGTCTCGCTGCCAGTCATTTGAGGGTTAACTCAAAGCTGTAATTATAATGTGTCTGGAATGTTTACAGGGCGCAGATTCACAGCTCCTCCTCTGACAATTCCGCAGACAGACAGCAGGGGATTCTTGGCTCCTGGGAACGTGCTCGGAGGCAACAAGGTCCTCCCGACACAAAGACCTGGCAAGCACCCAGCCGCTGAGCAGACAAGCAGCCTGACTGGGCACTGCAACACCGCCCCCTGCTGGCACACCACGCTAAACCCAACTCTTTAAAAAAAACCTTCACAGCAGGTTTCAGACGGCGAAACAGGCAGATGCGAGGAGCTCAGGGCCACATCAACAAGCGGGATCAATTAAGGTAATTGGTAAAAGAACCAGAGGGAGATTTACTTTCCGCAGTGAGGTGCGAGGATTTGGAATGTCTGGCAGGAGAAGATGGAGCAGAAAAATCCCAGAGGCAATCACATAAATACTTGAAAAGGAGAGATTCGCAGGGGCTGTGGAGTTACTTGGATAGAGTCAGCACCGGTTTGATGGACTGAATGGCCACCTTCTGGATAGAATTATACTATGATTGTAATTGGGATAAAAGTTAAAACATGCAACCAACAAACTGTCATTGAGGTCGACATCACACAAAAGGCCCTTTGGCCCATTGCGTCTGCACTGGGCAAAAACCATCTCACTATTCTAATCCTATTTTCCAGCACTTGGCACATATCCTTGCGTACCTTGGCCTTGCAAGTGCACATTTCAATACTTCTTCAATGTTATGAGGGTCTCTGCCTCCACCACCCTTTCAGGCAGTGAGTTCCAGACTCCCACCACCCTCTGGGTGAAAAGGTTTTACTCGCATCCCCTCTAAACCTCCTGCCCCTGACCGTAAATCTATGCCCCCTGGTCATTGACTCCTCCACCAAGGGGAAAAGTTTCTTCCTGCGTCTCTATCTGCACCCCTCAGAATTGTATACATCTCAATCATGTCCTCCCTCAGCCTCCTGTACTGCAAGGAAATCAACCCCAGCCTATCCAATCTCTCTTCCTAACAAAAACTCTCCAGCCCAGGCAACATCCTGGCAAATCTCCTCTGCGCCCTTTCCAGTGCTATCACGTCCTTCCTATAATGCGGATTCCAGAACTGCACACAATACTCTAGCTGTGCACTGTACAGCTCCAGCAAAACGCCCCTGCTTTTAAACTCTGTCCTGGAAAATGAGAGGTTTGTCTCCCAGAGGACTCTCTCAGATATATCCGTGTGCGCCACGTCTGTACCCCTCGATGTATGTGCACATTAAATACTTGTGTTTGTAGAGCACCTTTAACCAAGTAAAACGTCCCGAAGCCCTTCGCGTGAATGGCGAACAAAATTTAACGCTGAGCCACATGTAAAGACCCGAGGATAGATGAGGCAAGCCTCAAAGAGCGCTCGCTATAAAAGGAGGTTGGGAAAACAGAACAATGTAGAGGTTTAGAGAGAATTCCGGAGCTTCCGCCCTCAACAGCTGAAGGCTCGGCTGCCCGTGGTGGAGTGATTAAATCCGGGAATGCGCAAGATTCCAGAATTGGAAGAGTGCGGAGATCTCAGGGTTATGGGTTTGGGCGAGTTCACAGAGACAGATAGAGAGAGAGGGAGAGGGGCGAGGCCACAGAGAGGGTTTGAACACCAGGTTGAATATTTTAAAATTTTAAAAATTGAGAGGCTTTGCTAGACCGGGATCAGTGTCGGTGACTGAGCACAGGGGGTGATGTGTGAACGGGGGCCAGGAAAGCACCACTCGGGTCCACGAGTAACAAAGGGTAAAAACTTCACTCGATATCCAGGTGTGCCCTCCAGCCTGTGCCGATATCATCTGGTTCATGTCCACTAATGTCTTGCTGATTTTTAAAAACAGTTAATGGTTTCTACCTCTTGCGCCATTTGAAAAAGTTTCTCATG
The DNA here is from genome assembly GCF_902713615.1 of Scyliorhinus canicula. NCBI lineage: Eukaryota > Metazoa > Chordata > Chondrichthyes > Carcharhiniformes > Scyliorhinidae > Scyliorhinus > Scyliorhinus canicula. Next base: position 124,159,295 of record NC_052161.1, on the reverse strand, counting down.
TCAAGGCATGCTGATTAAAGTTAAAGTTTGTTGTATTTTACAGCTGTTCTATAATTTGAAACAGTTACCAGTTAAGAAGGAAAGCTCACCAGGTTCAAACTATTTACCATTCAGCACATCTGAAATCACTTTTACTTAAAAACAACAAGATTTTTTATTTGAACAATCAGACCTGCCAAGCTCCTTTCTACATTTCCTCTGACACATACTCCAATATTAAAATCACCCTACGATAAGAATATCAATCCCTCAAAAACAGTCCCTTACTCTGCAGCACAGAGCTGAAATAGCTGAGCTACCCACTCCTGATTATCTGGACAGTAAGAGCTATCTGTCCTAGATTACCATTCACAGATCCCCAGCAGTTTATATACAGGCATCAAGGGAGATTAGAAACAAGCTGGAGTGTGAAGCACCCCCTGGTTAAGAAGCCCCCTGTCACTCACTATCTGGATGTGTATAGGGAAATTAGCTGTACAGCCACAGTGAGAGTGAGCACCTTCAGGAGAGGAGGGGGAGCTGAACCCCACTGAGAGTCAGCACCTTCAGGGAGAGGAGGGGGAGCTGAGCCCCAGTGAGAGTCAGCACCTTCAGGGAGAGGAGGGGGAGCTGAACCCCAGTGAGAGTCAGCACCTTCAGGGAGAGGAGGGGGAGCTGAGCCCCAGTGAGAGTCAGAACCTTCAGGAGAGGAGGGGGAGCTGAACCCCAGTGAGAGTCAGCACCTTCAGGGAGAGGAGGGGGAGCTGAACCCCAGTGAGAGTCAGCACCTTCAGGGAGAGGAGGGGGAGCTGAACCCCAGTGAGAGTCAGCACCTTCAGGGAGAGGAGGGGGAGCTGAACCCCAGTGAGAGTCAGCACCTTCAGGGAGAGGAGGGGGAGCTGAACCCCAGTGAGAGTCAGCACCTTCAGGGAGAGGAGGGGGAGCTGAACCCCAGGGAGAGTCAGCACCTTCAGGGAGAGGAGGGGAGCTGAACCCCAGTGAGAGTCAGCACCTTCAGGGAGAGGAGGGGGAGCTGAACCCTAGTGAGAGTCAGCACCTTCAGGAAGAGGAGGGGGAGCTGAACCCCAGTGAGAGTCAGCACCTGCAGCAGAGGAGAGGGAGCTGAACCCCAGTGAGAGTCAGCACCTGCAGCAGAGGAGAGGGGGAGCTGAACCCCAGTGAGAGTCAGCACCTGCAGGGAGAGGAGGGGGAGCTGAACCCTAGTGAGAGTCAGCACCTTCAGGAAGAGGAGGGGGAGCTGAACCCCAGTGAGAGTCAGCACCTTCAGGGAGAGGAGGGGGAGCTGAACCCCAGTGAGAGTCAGCACCTGCAGCAGAGGAGAGGGGGAGCTGAACCCCAGTGAGAGTCAGCACCTGCAGCAGAGGAGAGTGGGGTGCGCGGAGTGTTTGAGGGACAGCAGGTGGAAGAAATAGAAAAAGAGCTGGTTGGAATGTCAGGACCTGATTGATTCTTCTCGAAGGACACAGACAGATTGCTGCCAGTGACACTTGACACATATCAATTAGCTGCTGAGCCAATCTGAGGAGAGCACAATTATCTTCGTCCCCGACTCCAGTAGCTGCATTGACGCATTACAGCGTCAGCACTATGGGCTGATGGAGTCGGATGCTTAATGCAATGTTGCTGTAGAGCTGCAAGGAGCAGACAAACATCAATCCTCTCTCGCTTGCATAGACAGCAGCATAAATCACTCCACTTGATGATGAACCTAACCATCATCACGGGTATCAAAAGGGTCTCCAGGGTCTTGAGTTGTAAATAACACCTGCTGGGGGGAGTTCAAAGGGTAATAGTTCACCGAGTCACGTGCCATGTCCCATCCCCATTTTGTGGATCAATAAATATAAATGCCTCACTTGACAGTCAAACTGCCTTTGCCAGGAAGGGGAACACTGGGATCTTAGTGAGCAGACCCTGCCACATAGAAATATTAGAGTGTGGGGCAGAGGTTCAGGACCATTAACTGCTCCGACGCCGACTCACGCCCTCCACCCACCCCCAGTCCGCTGTCTGGCCACATGTCCCCTGCCCTCCAGCACTAGCTGACAATCACTTCATCGTTGAATGAATTACGTTTCCAAAAAATAAAATTGAAAACATTTGACGGCAGTGCTTCAAAATAATGGAAAGGGCCAATTGTAACCTTTCTCTTTCCATCTCCGACACCCTCACAGTGGTTACAATTATTCTTAAATGAGGTGCCGATGTGGCTTTGGTCTCCGGCTCCTGTTGAATACATTCTGATTCATCACTGTAATTTGGAACAAACAAACAAAATGACAGTTTCGGAGACCCCCCCGCAACAGAAATTGCAGCAGTAAAATCCGCATTCGGAATCCTAAAATACTCCGTGTTTTTCTCATAATGTTGAGTCATAGATCAGGAAGATCCACCCCTGCTCCATGACCACAGCTACTGGCCTCAGCAATGCCGGCCGAAAATCAGACATTGTTCCATCCACTGAAAACTATTCAGTGGGTGGACGTTCCGTAGAATAGAAGATGATTCCATAGAATCGCGACAGTGCAGAAGGAGGCCATTTGGTCCATCGAGTCTGCACCGACCCTTACCTCGGCACAATCCCTGCAACCCCACCCTAAGGGGCAATTTAGCTGCACATCTTTGGACTGTGGATGGAAACCGGATCACCCGGAGGAAACCCACGCAAACAGGAGGAGAACGTGTAGATTCCGCACAGACAGTGACCCAAGCCGGGAATCAAACCCGGGTACCTGGTGCCATGAGGCAGCAGTGCTAACCGCTATGCCACCATGCCGCCTATTGGCCACATACAGGACCAGACTGGGTTAAGAAGCCTAAGCGACATTGTCAGAATATGGATCCAAGAATACATAGAGGAGAGGGCATTGGAGGGTGAACTCTTAAGTTGTAGCTTGGAGATCGAAGCATCTGCAAAGGAGAACGGTCAATCCATTTGGCTCAGTGGAGACTACTTCCTCAGAGAATCAGAGAGTCCTGGCTTCAAGTCCCACTTCAGGGCAAGCACCAAAATCAATGCAGTCCTGAGCGGGGGTGCTGTGCTGCTGGGGGGCTTCCTTTTAGTATCAACCCAAAGTCCGAGAGTAGACTTCAAACTCATAACCTTCTCACTCAAGATGCGAATGTGACCAGCTCAGCCAAGACGGCACAAATATTTCGCACTGATAGAGATCTCTCGGATCAGACACAGAATTATATTGGGTCTACAGCACGGAAAACAGGTTCCTGTAGAAAGAATATACAGGTACTGGAGGTGGTGCAGAGAAGGTTCACAAGGATGACACCAGAAATGTGTGGGTGTGCATATCAGGAAAGGATTGAAGGCTGGCTCACTTCTCTCCTGCAAAGAAAGGCTGAAGGGTGATCTAATCGAGAAATTTAAAACATTCTCAAAGGTTTTGATATGATGGAGAAAGTCAGCGAGAGAGAGTGAGAGCGGGAGAGAGAGCAAGAAAATTCAAAAGGAAATCAGAAGAAACACATCTGGTGTGTGGCAATATAATCAGGGCCTAGTTTTAAGGCCGATTAAATTGGATATCCTAAATTAAAGAATTGGGCACTTTAAATTAAAACCACAGTCTGCTCCAGCAAGAAGCCTGCAGAATATCCAACTTGAATATACAGAACTCAAACAGACTGCGGAGCAAGTCTGGAGCAGCCCCTGATACCCCATCAAGTGATTATCGCTCCTACACGAGATGCATTGGCCCACTGTCCACAGTTCCTGATACCGCATCAAGCAATCATCATTCCTCCTTGGGCAGGCTCAGGTACCCTGTCAACAGGTCATCAACTCGACCATTGGGCACAGAGAGCCTGGGCACGATTCTCCGATCGCGGGACACGGTGTCCGCGCCGTTGTGAATGCCGTTGCGTTTCACGATGGCGTGAAACGGGCGTGGGCAGTACCTATTCTGGCCCCTACAGGGGGCCAGCACGGTGCTGGAGTGGTTCACGCCACTCCAGCCTTACATCCTGGTGCGCACTGGGGGGCGGTGCCAACAGCGCATGCACTGTGGCAACATGTCAACCCGCGCATGCGCTGTGGCCTTACAGAACGCTCCGACCCCGACGCAACATGGCTCGGGGGTTCTGAGGCCGGACAGGCAGCAAAGTAGGCCCGGGGAGGAAGAGGCCAGCCTGCCGATCAGTAGGCCCCGATCGCGGTCCAGACCCCATCGGAAACCTCCCCCGGTGAAGGCGCCCATCCCCCCCCCCCCCCCCCCCCCCCCCCCGACAGGCCACCTACCGACCCTTTGCGCAGAGTTCCTGCCAACGACCAGGTGTGGACGGCTCCGGCGGGACTCTGCTTTTTCCGCTCGGCCCATGTGGGCCGGAGAATCGGCAGCCCGGCCTCGGACAGCAGCCCACGACGCACCAAATGCGCCGGCGCCGATTCTCCGCTCCTCGGAGAATTGCGCGCCGACGTCGGGGATGCCGTGGCGCGGTTGCACCGATTCTCCGGCCTAGCGCGAGAATGGGAGAATCGAGCCCCCTGCCTCCCGAGACTCCATTGCAGAAGGTCAAGGGCAGGTGAATGAAAATAGGCATTCCGGACATCTAGGAAAGTTGGGGGGGGGGGGGTCTACAGCATACCAAACCATCTTTGCGGGTAGTATAGTCGAATCCTGGGTGTTTCTTGATATATAGTGGGTAATTTACAGGTTAACTATATTTAATAAAGTGTGCTGCATTATATCTGTGTCCGTACTTTGTTCTCCTCATAAATAAAGACACCTGGGTAACCTTTGATTGAAGAGCTGGTTGAAGTATCTGAATTGGACAGATACAACAGGTGGAGGCGTAGTGTTGTAAAAAGAAAACAGTAGAGAGAGTGGTGAGAATGTGGAACTCGCTACCACAGGGAGTGGCTATGGATCCATTTATAAGAACTAGGATCAGGGTTTGGCAATTCAGCCACTCCAGCCCGTTCCGCCAGTCAATACGATCATATCTCATCGCCTCTCGGCCTTAACTCCACTTTCCTGCTCGGAGAAGCTAGGCTACAAGATGAGGTAGAAAGGAATAGTGTGTTATGGTGGTCGATTTGGATGAGAAAAGATGCTCGACTGAAGTATGGACAGGTTGGGCCGAGTGGCCTCTTTCGGTGTTGTATATCCCATGCAATCCATACGCCAGCGTTCAGACACCACATAAACCTCCTGCTAGCTTGCCCTGGAAGACCTCAATCCTCTTCTCCCTCACCTATCCATCCAGTCCTCTCTTGAACACGTCAACGCACTCTGCTTCAGCCGTTCCCTGTCCCACCGTGGAGTGGAATATCGCTTCGGCTCTTATTTAATCTGCTACTGACCATCTTGAAATCGTGCCCCTGTTCGGGCTCCACCCAGAAGTTTCCCCACGTCAGCACCTGCGGCCCTTTCCCCAATTACCGAGTTGGAAAGGGCCGAGTACACAGTCAGCAGTGGCAGGCTGTGAACTGCCGGAGGGGAGAGCTGGAGACCCAGCTGGGGGTGGCTTTAATGGGCAGGCTCGCCGGCCATTAAAATTAAACATCAAAAGCCAGCTTCCTGTTGGAGCTGGAATTAATCTGGCAAAATCGGCTCTGGGGATAAACAGAAGAAAACCACTTCAGTTAAAATACATCTCCAGACGAAACAAACATGGGTGTGATGAAAATGGCAAGGGAGGGTGGGCAGGGGGGGGGGGGTCGGGATGTGATACATCACACTGCCACTTCTATAAACAGGCACTACCACAGGCCAAGAGACTCCGACGCAGTCTGCCAATGAATCAGTCACTGTTTATGGGACCCTCTTGTGTAACAAGTATCTTTATAATCCATTAGGATTAAAAAGTCCCTCAGTGACATGGGTACAGGGTAATTGAATCCGAGCGCTTAGATGTAATTCAGCCTCGTTTTATAATCTCACATTCTGTCCTTATTTCCATATCATATCATAGATCATAGAATTTACAGTGCAGAAGGAGACCATTTGGCCCATCGAGTCTGCACCGGCTCTTGGAAAGAGCACCCTACCCAAGGTCAACACCTCCACCCTATCCCCATAACTCAGTAACCCCACCCAACACTAAGGGCAATTTTGGACACTGAGGGCAATTTATCACGGCCAATCCACCTAACCTGCACATCTTTGGACTGTGGGAGGAAACCAGAGCACCCGGAGGAAACCCACGCACACACGGGGAGGATGTGCAGACTCCGCACAGACAGTGACCCAAGCCGGAATCGAACCTGGGACCCTGGAGCTGTGAAGCATTTGTGCTAACCACAATGCTACTGTGCTGTCCTGATTGAAATCTGATATGAAACCCGATTAATCTTTTTTAAAAAACAAAAATTTAGAGTACCCAATTCATTGTGTTTCCAATTAAAAGGGGCAATTTAGAGTGGCCAATCCACCTACCCTGCACATCCTTTGGGCTATGGGGGTGAGACCCACGCAGACACAGGGAGAATGTGCAAACTCCACACGGACAGTGACCCAGGGCCGGGATCGAATCCGGGGCCGGGATCGAACCCAGGTCCTCGCCGCCGTGAGGCAGCAGTGCTAACCACTGTGTCACCGTGCCATCCTAAAGGCCAATGAATCTTTAGCCTGAACAATGATGATTGTGTCTGCTCAAAGCTAATCACATTCACACTAATGCCCTCACTGTAGGTGCTGGGGACTGCAGCAGATACCAAGAGGGAGCTAATTACCCATAGGACCATAGACGTCTCTCTTCATTCCAGACAGACAATTGGTTATGTATAGCCTGTGGGGTACCACTCTGCTGGCATGGGGGTGGGGGGGGGGGGGGGGGGGGGGGGGGGCAATGAGAGGAGGCAGACCTCCATGAACCACCACAGCCAGTCCGGGGATTGAACCTGCGCTGTTGGCATCATTCTGCATCACATACTAGCTATTCTAGTAAACGGAGTTAGCATACTTAGAGGACTAACCCAACTTTAAAAAGAAAGTATATTTATCAGAATTTTACATTTTTGAAAACACCGCAACAAAATAACAAAATAAATAAATCACAGTAAGAAAGGGACAAATTAATAAATTACAGTAAGGGACAAATTAATAAATTACAGTAAGGGACAAATTAATAAATTACAGTAAGCGCAAAAACAGCTCAACATACATGAATACAAAGGGGGACAGAATAACAACAGTGCAATCATTAGACAAGGATAGATGCCTCTATAATCCCCACCAGAGACCAAGGGAGAAACAGGATGAAGCCATGAAAACCGTGGTAAAGTGGTCAGCGGCTAGGAATCCTGCAGTGAGTAACTCACTTCCTGATTCCCTAACCCTGTCCACCATCTACAAGCTCCAACAACACTCAAGAAGCTCAACACCCTCCAGGACAAAGCAGCCCGCTTGATTGCTACCCCTTCCACAAACGTTTACTCTCCACCACCGATGAACAATGGCAGCCGTGTGTGCCATCTACAAGATGCAGTGCAGTAACTCACCAAGGTTCCTGAGACAGCGCCTTCCAAACCCACGACCACCACCATCCAGGGCATGAGCAGCAGATAGCTGGGAACCCCACCTCGAGGTTCCCCTCCAAGTCACTCACCACCCTCACTTGGAAATATATCACCGTTCCTTCACTGTCACTGGGTCATAATCCTGGAACTCCCTCCCTAACAGCACAGTTGGTGTACCGACACCAGACAGACTTCAGCGGTTCAAGAAGGCAGCTCACCACCACCTTCTCAAGGGGCAATTAGGGATGGGCAATGAATGCTGGCCTAACCAGCAACACCCACATCCCATAAAAGTGAATTTAAAAAAACCCCTCCTGCAATTATCACGAGAGTTCAGGATAAATTTTCCATGCTACATTCGGCCGCGCACCAATGTATATCTCCCTCGACTCTAGTAGCACCAATAACCCACCACAGCCTCTTCTCCTCGGATACCAAACTCATCTGCACCCATGCAGAAGCCATTCACGGATTCTTTATATCCACCCTTACAAAAGGAAAGAAATTAAAGAAAATACACGAGAACCTCAGTTCCAAAGGGGAGTTGCATATATACCACAAGATGACCACCAAAAATACAGGACTCAGCTCAACCCCAGGCCCTCGTGTACCAAAGAAGCAAAACCAGGCTTCTTGCGATGCCCCTAATATGTGCCATGATGTGGAGATGCCGGCGTTGGACTGGGGTGAGAACAGTAAGAAGTCTTACAACACCAGGTTAAAGTCCAACAGGTTTGTTTCAAACACTAGCTTTCGGAGCACTGCTCCTTCCTCAGGTGAATCCATCTGAGGAAGGAGCGGTGCTCCAAAATCTAGTGTTGGAAATAAACCTGCTGGACTTTAAACTGGTGTTGTAAGCCTTCCTAATATGTGCCTTCAAGAGGGACATCCCAAACTCCAGAGGGCTACAGGATACCAGCCTCAGCACCAGACCTGGCCTAACTCAGCACACCCTGACACACGGTAATCAATAATCCTAGGAGCTCCAGTACAGCCCCATGCCCCAGCCGGACCCACACCTCTCCAGTCAGGTTTACAATGATTATGTCAGCCCCAGCCCGGGGACACCCTCCACTGAAGAGAGGAAGAATAGTCAAAACACCCAATAATTGGACGCCGTGGAGGGGCGAAGGGGGGACAATTCCAGGGGAATCTGGCCTAAGACACCAGACCCTCCAGGATTAGGAACAGCACCCAGCTGACCCAGATGAAGCAAAGGAGTGAAAAAAGAAACAACACCCCCCTCCCCCCCACCCAAAGGGAAGAATGCCCAGCACTGTCTGCCATCACAGAAAGGATACCAAGAACAATCTCTCAAACAGCCCGACCAAAGATTAATAAAACCCACCTCAGCGTGTGCCGCCACTCATATCCCCCCCATTCTAATAACTCTAGAAAAAAGGACCCAAAGGAAAAACTCCAACCTTAAGGAAAAGTCACAAGGAACCCAGTCCTCCCCAGGGTACATAAATCTGCCCAGGCCATCGAAGGAGATAGGTCTGGATTCTCAAATATAAAATAACCACCACCCATCACCCCCACCATCCACCCATCACCCTGCCGTGGCTCCACTCATCTTCATTTTAAACGAGGTACCCACGCTCCCCGCTCCCATTACCCACGCTCCCCACTCCCATTACCCCGCTCCCATTACCCATGCTCCCCACTCCCAGTACCCCCCTCCCATTACCCCCCCTCCCATTACCCACACTCCCCACTCCCATTACCCACACTCCCATTACCCACACTCCCCACTCCCATTACCCACACTCCCCACTCCCATTACCCACACTCCCATTACCCACACTCCCCACTCCCATTACCCACACTCCCCACTCCCATTACCCACACTCCCATTACCCACACTCCCATTACCCACACTCCCCACTCCCATTACCCACACTCCCCACTCCCATTACCCCCACTCCCATTACCCACACTCCCCACTCCCATTACCCCCACTCCCATTACCCACACCCCCCACTCCCATTACCCCCACCCCCATTACCCACACCCCCCACTCCCATTACCCCCACTCCCATTACCCACACCCCCCACTCCCATTACCCCCACTCCCATTACCCACACCCCCCACTCCCATTACCCCCACTCCCATTACCCACACCCCCCACTCCCATTACCCCCACTCCCATTACCCACACCCCCCACTCCCATTACCCCCACTCCCATTACCCACACCCCCCACTCCCATTACCCCCACTCCCATTACCCACACCCCCCACTCCCATTACCCCCACTCCCATTACCCACACCCCCCACTCCCATTACCCCCACTCCCATTACCCACACCCCCCACTCCCATTACCCCCACTCCCATTACCCACACCCCCCACTCCCATTACCCCCACTCCCATTACCCACACCCCCCACTCCCATTACCCCCACTCCCATTACCCATTACCCCCACTCCCATTACCATTACCCCCACTCCCATTACCCATTACCCCCACTCCCATTACCCATTACCCCCACTCCCATTACCCATTACCCCCACTCCCATTACCCATTACCCCCACTCCCATACCCCCCACTCCCATTACCCCCACTCCCATTACCCCCACTCCCATTACCCCCACTCCCATTACCCCCACTCCCATTACCCCCACTCCCATTACCCCCACTCCCATTACCCCCACTCCCATTACCCCCATTACCCCCACTCCCATTACCCCCATTACCCCCACTCCCATTACCCCCATTACCCCCCACTCCCATTACCCCCATTACCCCCACTCCCATTACCCCCATTACCCCCACTCCCATTACCCCCATTACCCCCACTCCCATTACCCCCACTCCCATTACCCCCCATTACCCCCACTCCCATTACCCCCATTACCCCCACTCCCATTACCCCCATTACCCCCACTCCCATTACCCCCATTACCCCCACTCCCATTACCCCCATTACCCCCACTCCCATTACCCCCATTACCCCCACTCCCATTACCCCCATTACCCCCCACTCCCATTACCCCCATTACCCCCACTCCCATTACCCCCATTACCCCCACTCCCATTACCCCCATTACCCCCACTCCCATTACCCCCATTACCCCCACTCCCATTACCCTCATTACCCCCACTCCCATTACTCCCATTACCCCCATTACCCCCACTCCCATTACCCCCACTCCCATTACCCCCATTACCCCCACTCCCATTACCCCCATTACCCCCACTCCCATTACCCCCATTACCCCCACTCCCATTACCCCCATTACCCCCACTCCCATTACCCCCACTCCCATTACCCCCATTACCCCCACTCCCCACTCCCATTACCCCCACCCCCCACTCCCATTACCCCCACCCCCATTACCCCCACTCCCCACTCCCATTACCCCCACTCCCCACTCCCATTACCCCCACTCCCCACTCCCATTACCCCCACTCCCCACTCCCATTACCCCCACTCCCCACTCCCATTACCCCCACTCCCCACTCCCATTACCCCCACTCCCCACTCCCATTACCCACACTCCCCACTCCCATTACCCACACTCCCCACTCCCATTACCCACACTCCCCACTCCCATTACCCACACTCCCCACTCCCATTACCCACACTCCCCACTCCCATTACCCACACTCCCCACTCCCATTACCCACACTCCCCACTCCCATTACCCACACTCCCCACTCCCATTACCCACACTCCCCACTCCCATTACCCACACTCCCCACTCCCATTACCCACACTCCCCACTCCCATTACCCACACTCCCCACTCCCATTACCCACACTCCCCACTCCCATTACCCACACTCCCCACTCCCATTACCCACAAGGATTATAACACAAAATGACAAAAAAAAAGTCTAATTGTGCACAGACCACATTTCACACAATCAATTCAAAATGATTTTTACTGGAACAGGATAACAGACGACACGCGCCTCGTGCTCACATCTCGCTCGCCATTGCAGGAGAAAAGACAACAATAAATAATCAACAACGCAATCACAAGGAAGCCCAGGGTTATAGAAGAATTGCTGGATACTGACACCATCTATTTTGCTCGAGAAGGCCGTTGCTAAGATAGGACCGACGAACACTCCTTGGCATTTCTCAAAGATTCGAAGGAACAAAGCACCACCGCTTCCACCATGCTGCCAATTCAATGCTGAAGTAACCCACAGCCGACTTATTAGGGCAAGTGCCCTTTCGAATGCAAGAACTCCCTAACGTGCCTTCACCATTCTCCCAAGGATACCGCGCAGTTCTTCAAAGTGAGCACGAAAGAAGTGCACCACAGAGCTGAGATCTTCATCCAGAACAACATTCTCAGTGGCGGTCATCATCCAGATGCACACAGCACCGGCGAGACAAAAGTCCGCCCAGCAGCATCACCGTCACTGCCAGCTGGTCCCCACCCCAGCCCACTCCCACTGCCACAGTCTAACAAGGATTTTCCGCAATTTATCACAGCTTCTCTCCGCAAAACACCAATTGGGATCCCCCAGGGATATAGCGCGAGACATATATCTCTCAAAATGACTAATGTGAAATGTGCACAAGGATGAAATAAAAGGATTATAAGGGATGAGCAGAGCTGGAGCTTATGAAAACATAGCCACTTTGCCACTCACATCAGGTTGTGATATGCTACGAATTAAGTAATGGCATGATGGGGAAACTGGCCAATGGGAAGACCGGTCAAAATGTTGGATACCATGTAAGAAAAGCTGCCCGAACCATTTCAGACTGTAAGACTGATAAGGTCAACTCTGCATAACTTGAAGTCTGAATAAGATCAGAGAAGGTCAAGCCATTCCAAAATACCGGACCTCGGCAACCCCTGATTAAACTAACTCGTCATAACCCAGGGCCGTAGGAATAAAACAAGGTAAGTCCAGGAAGAAATAATTCTCCTCCGACCTTTCAATGTTCCCTCCAAGGACAAGATAATGGTATGAGTGATGCGACAAAAAAGGTCTGTTTTATGACATTGCTTCCGTTTCTATTTCCGATTGAATTCCTGTTGTCACGCAATCTTGATAATGATAATGTATAAATATTGAGCTGATTCTCTGTGAAAGCGCGGACTAGAGTAGGAATCAGCAGTGACACTCTCTGCTCTCTGACCTCAACTTTCAGCCATAAACTGCAGTCTGTTTGAAAATAAAATCTTGTTATGTTTTCTTAACGAGCGTTGTTGAATCTTTCTACCACAGTCCACAAGCGGGGAAAATATTGACTTTTAACAAGGTGACTCCCCCTACCCCTGACTTTTAACAGCTTCTTTCACAGGTAGACCCAAATCCCCTCTCTCACCTCACCCAGTTGGCCCGAGCTCTCAGGGGAAAGTCTCCGCTCCAACCCCAGCTGCAAAACAAGCTGCAGCTTCATCCATAATTTAGAAAAAAACCAAATCACTGATCTGAGATTCCATCTAACAGTGTCTCGTTGCACAGGAGGCCTGTGGCTAAAAGCCCACATCACAATTAAACACACCAGCCTGTCCAATTTGACAGCTGCAAGCACTATCGTGTTTCAGTTCCCCCCCGTCCTACTCCAAACTCTCGGATTCAGAACTGAAAAACTAACCCGACTTTATCCGGAGAGATTTTCCTTTCTTCACCAACTTTAAAAAAATAATTTGTCCATGGGATGTGGGCATTGCTGGCTGGGCCAGCATTTATTACCCATCCATGAGGGCACCCAAGAGCCATCCGCATTGCTGTGGGTCTGGAGTCACGTGCAGGTCAGACCAGGTAAAGGGCATTAGTGAACCAGATGGGGTTTTATGACAATTGACAATGGTTTCACGGTCATCATTAGACTTTTAATTCCAGGTATTAATTTAAGGTTTCACTCCAGACGGTTTGACAAAAGGTTAACAGTCAGAGGATTTGAGCCAAAGCTGGCCAGATCACAGGAGATTTTGACTCCCCCCAACCGGCCACTGGACTGTTGGATTAGCACGGCTCATGATTTAGTTCTGCAAGAACAATTCACCAAATCAGATGTTGCCCGTCCTGAGTTTATGGCATTGCAGGAATGGCCAGACTGGTTTGGGAAAGTGTGGGGCAGTTTGTGATTTAAGGGGAAAGGTTTTGTTGTTTAATCAGTTACCTCCGTGAGGTAACCAGCCAAAAGAACGGCAGCTTCTCACCACCCGTGTCCCATCAACTTGCTGCCACGATAGTCAGTGTGGGAGAAAGAGAAGGGGGGAGTAAAGCACCCAAACTTTACCAGGCCCAATATGGCACCAAACACATGGCATAGAGATCAGGGTGCGTCCTAAATGACTATTCAGTAAATCCTGACGGAAGTATCCACATATGGATTTTGTAGGATGATGGGGCTAACAAGTGAATTAGAGTGCGCCATGCTGGTCAAACAGAGTCCACCCAGGCTCAAGCATGAAGCCCGACTACACGGGGGCTGGATTTTGACACTTATGGAACCATATCCCAAAAAGGTCAGCAGATTCTGAACCTGAAATTCACACGATAGGCAGTGAACTGTCCCACCTGTGCTGATATCAACATCTTAAAAAAAAACTAGACCACAACATGCTGGGAGTTTCAGGAGCAGTGGGAATGGGCTGGAGTGCTGCCCGCTGTGCCTTCTGTGAGCACTTAAATGGTCACCACAGCCCATAGACAAAACCTACCTTATCCTGCTGCTCCCGCTGCAGGCTCTCTGCTACACATTGCTCAATCTCCTCTTGGATAACTTTGGCGTACTGAGAATCAAGCTCCTCACTAGACATGGAAACAGTGCAGTTAACACCAAGACAGACTTGCATTGATACAGCATCTTTCACACCCCGAGGACAGCCCAAAGTGCTCTACAGCCAATAGAAAACGTGTGAAGTCAGGTTATTGTTATAATGGGGGGAACGAGGCAGTCAATGTATAGAGAGCTAGATCTCACCAACAACAATGTGATAACACGCTATGATATCTTTAACTGCCACCCAATTTAACTTCAGCTTTCATCTGAAAGACAGCAACCCCAACAATGCATCACACCCTCAGGACTGTACTGGGAATATCTGGCTGAATAATGGGCTCAAACCTCTGGGATGGGTCGGGAAACGATGACGTTCTGATGGCGAGAGTGTTACTCACATTGTGGGCGCATGGCGTGCAAAGGTTTGGAGCTTGGCAGGAACAAGTGGAAAGATAATTGCAGTAGCAACATTGATTGCACCAAACACAAGCCCATACTATGCACTACGTTTAGATCAGATGAAGACTGGTTGCAGGGAACATGTTTCTAACTTGGACCAAGTGCCAGAGGTTTGAATATATTGAAGCTGGAGGTGCTTCAGGACAGGAAGGACAGACCCACACCCAGTTTCACTGTTCACCTATCGGACACGTGTCCAACTCATCACCAATTCAAAGTGCTGCCTGATCGAGGCAGGCTTTGCCCAGTGCTGGGTACACCACTCCTTGTAGAGACAAGCTCAAGTGCCTAAAATCCAGAGGGCTTAGGAATTTGACAAAAAGAGGAGTTCTGAGGGGCTTATCAAGTCTGTGCAGAAGGGCCCTGGATTTATTCCGTATTCACCAGCTCGGAGAGCTGACCAACCCCCCCCCCCCCGCCCATCATATCTGCCACAGCTTTTGGCCTTCGAGTGGCAACAATCCCAGGCCTGTGAACAGCCCACCTCTCCAGTGAGCAGACTGGCCTATCCATTGCCAGCAGCTGCTGTGCAGCCACTTCGGCTGGAGATACCTGCTTACCCCGTGACACATTCGCTGGTCGATCACTAGACACGTGTAGGCGACGGTTCTGAGCCAGTGCAAGCACCATAACAGCACAAGCTGCCTCGGCTGGACATTGCTGGCAGCCAGGACTCCAAACCAGGTAGGGTGTGATGAGGTGGAAGTCCATTATTGGCAGAGAGGGTAGGCCAGGGAGCAGATCCGGGGGGAGGGGCAGGATCCCTGCTCCAGCGCACAATAGTGTATTGTTCTGTAGTTCGCTGCATCGTACAGGAGCAGCGGGAGGAGCATGTGGGTCTCTGGGAACTCAGCCCAGTGAGTCAGCTCTTCAAAGGGAGAACTTTTTGTTCTGAATACATCGTAAAATCATTTAACATATTTTCTATTTTAAGCAAATTGTCACCTGAATTTTATTTGCTGTTTTATACAAATTTCCATGTTATAGCTAGTAGGTCTGCCCCCTAATTCTCCCTCACCTCCCTTCCAGGCATTCTCCATCAATATTTCTTTAAAAAATAAATAAATTTAGAGTACCCAATTAATTCTTTCCAAATAAGGGGCAATTTAGCATGGTCAATCAACCTGCCCTGCACATCTTTGTGTTGTGGGGGTGAAACCCACGCAACCACGGGGAGAATGTGCAAACTCCACACGGACAGCGACCCAGAGCCGAAATCGAACCTGGGACCTCGGCGCCAAGACGCAGCAATGCTAACCACTGTGCCACTCTGCTTCCTACCTCCTTCACAGGCCTTCCCCCTCAATCCCCCCCCCCCCCCCCCCCCCCGTAGGCCTGCCTCCTCAATCTCTCCCCTTATACCTCCCTCCAAGGCCTGCCCCCTCATTACCCCCACCCAGTCTCCCTCCCAGATCTGCCCCCTCATTCCCCACCCCCTCGCTTCCCTCCCAGGCCTGTCCACCCCGCCATTACCCTTCCTCTCGCCCAGTCCGGTTGCTCCTTGCCCATCTCCTCCACACAGCTCCACTCTGAACTTGACTCCTTAACCCATCATCTTGTCCAGTCGTTCTGCTCCGACTCTCGGATTCAGCCCCCCCCCCACACTCCGATATACGTACATCTGTTGTTGGTGTTCCCGGCTGAAGTGTTTGGCTTCCAGTTCCTCCTCATCCTGCAGCTTCTTCGCCACACAAACATCCTGACGGACCAACTTGTTCTTCTCAATGTTTGAGGCATAGTGCTGTTCAACTGGAACACCAGGAACATTGTTTAATACTGACACACAGCTCATACTATCAATTTCTAAATAGCAACTTGGTTTTAACGTTTTACCAGGGAGCCAAGAACCAGAATCCCGAGAAACTGAATTTCTCTCTGCTCACAGACCCTGACTCTCCCAGGAGCACAGGCTCCATGGCCACCATGTCCAAACTTTGCCAGTGACTCAAAGCACTCTACTGTGGGAGCTATTACAGATTTCACCTTACGCCCTCAATCAGACATCTCCCCCCCACCACCCCCCGAGCAAACATGTTCGTATAATGAATCCCTCCATGGCCACATCTTATCCCTCCATCTGCAGCTTTCCTATCCCTACCTCCAAGCTCTCTTCCCCTGCTCGATCCTGGGATTTAATCCCCGTTCTCCATGTCCCTCCAGAAGATATGAACTTTCAGCTGCATTCTGGAACTCTGTCCTCAGCTTCTGATCTCCCACCGTGTCCTCCCACCTAAAAAATCTTCCTCCCCAACACTTCCTTCAATTTCCACCCTTTATCCCCCCTCCTCCTGAAACACTGAGCTCCGTTTGGAGTTCTGGGTGCTGCGCAAGAGCGAATGAAAGATCAGAATCTCTGCTCGAGGGCACCAAAAGTGCAAAGTGCCATACCCTCTCCCTCCAACCTCTTCCCCAGCTGGGGTCAACCCCCAATTTGTATGAGGCAGCAAGTCCTCACCAAGGGCGTCATTGCCACACTTTGACCTTGCTTTGACCCACGCATCCTCCTAAAGAGGCTGCCAAGGAGCACATGGGTGATGCCCATCTATCTGTCTGCAGGTTGAACCCAGAACCACAGGCGTTTCAGCCCCTGGAGCTGTTTCTACTCACTCTCTTGTTCCTGAAGGTTGTGTGCCAACGCCCCATCCTCCAAGACAGCGAACCCACGGCACACTATAGCAAAAGAGAAAGAAATCGAAGGCTCGAGTAAGGCCAGACATCATTGCCACATGTGCCCATTAACAGGCACCAATATTAGACACACTAAGCCACCACCCCAACCGACCTCTTGCTCAAGAGCCATTCCCCAGAGTGCTGCAGTGCCCTGTGTCTTGTGGGTTTAGGTGAAAGACACAGCAGCTTGAAATGGAACTCTCTCAGCTTTACAAAGGCAACATTGCCCAGAAAGGCCATCAGTTGCCAGCTGATGATGGCACACGGCGCGGCACAGGAACAATCATCAAACCAAACACGGCTCCGAACTTCATAAAGAAATATCAGGACAGTTCAGCAAATGCTTGGTTAAGGAAGTGGGTTATTAAGGAACGCCCTGTAGAGAGAGGAGGGGGGGGGGAAGAGGTTTCAGGAGTTGCAGCACCAGAGCTTCGAGCCCAGACAGCTGAAGCCACAAAATGACAGCACTTCCCTCACAGGGCTCAATAGAACCATTCAGAAAGTGGCTGGTGAGTTTTCCACTTTGTGGCAGGAAAGGGCTGGGCCAGGATAAACACTGCTCCGGCTTCGGATGAGTCTACCCAGTTGGTAGACTCCCGTCAGAGCCAGACGATCGCGGGTCCAAGCCCACTTGGGGTCCCGAGGCTGACACGCCAGTGCAATACCGAGGGAGTGCCGTCTTTCAGATGAGGCATTTACACCTGGGCCCTTCGGTCAGGTGGGCGTAAAAGGGTTCCTGTGGCTTAGAATTGACGAAGGGCAGGCAAGTCATCCCCAGTGCCCTGGTCAAGATTTATCCTTTAATCTACATCACAGAACCAGGACATCACCTTGCAACTACTGGAATCTTGCCATGCACAATCTGACTGCCCTCTATTACAACAATTCCACAAAGGCACAGAAAAGCTGAATGGCTCCCTTGTGTTCTGTAAAATCCTGTAAGCTCTTGGCACAGGGGTTCCTGAATGTAAACATTCCCCTATTTGGCATTAACGCAGTTACATAATACACAGCTCCCATCATTAACAGCAGACACACTGATTTATTGTGAATGAAGTCACGGGAAATCTAACTGTTTAACCCTCCCAACCCTACACAGCCTCGCTCGACTGAAATGTCTATTTTTAGTCAGGTGCAGACTTTAATAAAAGCCATCAAACAACTTGATTTGTGACATGATGTACAAATACACACTCTTGGGGCAGAAGCAGAGGTAAAGAGCGTTTTCCCCCCCCCTCCCCCCGGTCTGACAGCTGGGGCCTTACAACCCCCCTTATGGTTTTGGTAGCTAATGAGCACCTTTCAACGTCAGGTTGTTTTGGCATCAAAGAGTTAGCAGCTGTAAGACATCAAGTGGGAGCAGCAACATGGGGCGGGATTCTCTCAGCCCGGGGCCGGGCCGGAGAATCCCCATGACCGGCGCGAATCGTGGCGCCATTGGCAGCGCCGTGGTCAGGGGGCCGCTCCGGGCCGCTGATTCTCAGCCCGGGACGAGCCGATCGGCCATCGTGAAAAACCAGGGTCCTGCCGGCGCTGTCCACACCTGTTCTCAGTCAGCGGGAACTCGGCGTGGAATGCTCGGGTTGGGGGGGGGGGGGGGGGGGCGGCCTCCTCGGGGCCCACCAACCGGCAGGCCAGCCTCTCGGGCTGGGGGCCTCCTTTCTTCTGCGCCGGCCCCTTTAGCCCTACGCCATGTTGCGTCGGGGCTGATGCGTTGAAGGAAGCCACTGCGCATGCACGCGTTGGCACCGATGCCGCTGTGCCCCCAGATCCCGTGGCGCCCAGTTGACGCCGGGTTCAGCAGTTGGAGAGGCGGGCCGTTCCAGTGCCGTGCTGGCCCCCTGTGGGGGCCAGAATTGCTGATCCTGAGGCATTTCCGATGGCGTCAACACTTAGCCTCAGGATCACAGAATCCCGCCCATGTTGAACAACGCCCAGTTCAAACCGTCCTGAAGGCCCGATGACTCAGGACGTTCAAACAATGAGTCCGCAGAGGGAGCCCGTAATTCTGGTGCAGTACTGAGGGAGTGCGGCACTGGCGGAGATGCAGTCTTTTAGATAAAATGTTGGACTGAGGCTCTGCTGGCGGGTGTAAAACAACAGGATGACTTGACTAACATTCAGCCTCACTGGATCTGATTATCACAGTGCTGCTTGTGGGATCTTACTGTGCATAGACAGACTGCTGTTCCTGCTACGTTACACAAAAAGCTGACCACGCTTCAAAAAGTGCTTTTAGCGGCTGCCGAGCATTTGGGGCGGCTTGAGGTGGTGAACGGTGCTATTAAAACGCAAGTCTTCTTGTTCATGTTTCGCTCACACACGTCTGGGGTTTGATCCCCTTTGGGGGGGGGGGGGGGGGGGGGGGGGGGGGGGGGAGTGGTGTAATTGAATAGTCAAATAGGTTGAAGGGGCTGAATGGCCTCCTCTTCCTCCTGTGGTGACAACAGCCCGGAGACTCTGTTCTTAATCCACAGAGGGCCGAGGTCGTTGGCAAGTCACCGGCAACATATTTCAAGACAAAGCCAGGGGAAATTCCTTGTGTAGCTGCCTATTCCCTCGGCAACTGCTAAACAGGAGGCAGCTACTGAGAGCACCAGGCCAAAGGTCACTCCTTTAATAAAACCACTTCTGTCATTCAGACAAGTGTGATTGTGTAGCACAGAGACCCCGCACCACCTCAACCTACCCCACAGGCCAAGGAAACAGCTGGGATGTGGGGCGGGGGTGGGGGGGTGGATTGTACAAGTTACCATAGAAACATCAGGGTTAGTCCGACAATGGAATCCTGGCTCCAAGCCCAGGAAAATGTACACGCGAGAGGCCAGAGCAGCTCCTCATACACACACAGAGGATGGAATGAAAGGCCCAGGGTTTGCCACACAATCTGCTGACTGCACCAGGACTCGGCGTTCAGGTCTGAAGGGGAAGTGGTTTTTCACCCACCTCGTCAAACCCCCACAATAAAAACTGAATAGGGGGGGGGGGGCTCCCATCACTGACCAATGATGTAAATTGGATGTGGCCTTCAGGTGAGGATGCAGCTGAGCGAGGCTGCAATGGCCACACATCGACATGAGCCCAGGACATGGATAACTGGGGTCGGGGAGGGATGGAGCAGAGGATTCGGGGAGAGGGTAAGGGTGGGGAGAGTGGTTGAGAGAGGGAGTAGGTCGGGACATGGGGAGGGAACTGGAGACGGGGAAAGGGGGCATGGGCAGGAGGGGAATGAGTCGAGGGAAGAAAAGGCCCCACTACTACGATGTTCAAAAGGTTCTCCCCAGGATTCTTCTGCCAGCCACTGAAAGTACACATCAGACAAGCACAGGTTCCCTCTGGGAACGCAGCAGTGTAATATTTACTGCCTGTAAACATACAGTACATCAACCACATTGCAATAGATGGAGAAAGAACAAAGGGATAAAAAAAGCCACAGAGCCAGACTGAGACATTTAGGAGTTGCCAAGGGAAATGCTGTGAATGGAAAGTTTTGAAATCCAGTCACTTTCCGTCATTCTGAGCGAGAATAGGGGGTGGGGGGGGTGGTTTTCTTCACCTTTGGAGAGGATGCTGGGATATTTGTGTCCAGCTGGCAAAGGGCCTAGTTTGTGTTGAGCGTTAACTGATCTGAGTTACAGTGGAAGCTTCAGGAGCCCAGGATTGAGATGTACATTTGTATAATTCACCACGATTTCCATGGCAGTGGGGTGGGGGGCATCATATCCTGGGCCTGACAAAAGGTTACAGAGTTGGGGATCTGGTTTTCCCAGAAGCCCTCGGAGAATACGCCCCCCCCCCACCGCGCTAAAAGGGGGCAGTGCTTACGAGGACTTCCGATATAAAGCCAGCCGTCCGGCTCAGAACCGGCCAGCACGCACTCAGGAGGAGCTTGTACCATGGTCTCTGTAACAAACTTAAATGTACCTCCTGTTCATCCGGAAACCCGATGTGGACTCCTTCCTCTGGGGCAATTACAATATTGGCGACGAGGAAAAATGGTGCCTTGTTGATGATTTGACCTTCCTCCTGGACTACATCCTGGACATCCCGTACAGGATAGAACCTGCGCTCCGCTGCGATGCCTTTATTCAGCCGCTTGGACACGTTCGATTTCGTAGTTGAAGTTTGGACCCGTTATGCAGAGCGCATGTGCTTTTATTTTAGTACCAACAACATTACGGACGATGGGCGGCAGACAGTGATGTTACTGATGATGTGTGGAGTTAAAACGTACGGGGTGATCCATGACCTCGTGCATCCGGTTGTGCCGGACACCCACACTTCGCACAACTGATGGAGATCGTTAGCCAATCTTTCAGCCCCCCTCCCTCTGACATCATCCAATGGTACCTTCTGAATATAGCAGTGCACACCCCAGGTGAATCGGTGGCAGAGGGTCATGATGCGCTTTGTGCATTTGGGGCCTCCCTAGATGATACTTTGCGGGACCGCCTCATCTGGGGTGTCAGCGGAGCGGAGATTCAGCGAGGCTCTGGGCGGGCCCACTTTGACAGCCCAGATTTCCCCATCTCACATGGTGTTCAGGCGATCCAGGGCATGGAGATAAACACCCTGGGATGTGGGGCACTACATGGCAACTCCTCCGCCCAGTTGAACAGGCTGCGTGACTGCGGCAGAACCTTTTGTTGAAACGCCCGCAGGCAACCTGCCTCCACATGTGCAACACCTGTTTGCCGGTGTCGGTGTGACCACGGACAGCCAGGAGGTTCCGTCGACACGGTTAGGTTTGGTGCCGGCTCAGAGATTGGACCTACCACTTGGATACTCTGGATGAAGAAGAGGCCATGGTGCAACTCCAATACTTAGCAGCACCCATCCGTATCACCATGCAGGTGAATGGATACTGGCTGCGTATGGAGCTGGACACTGGGGCAAGAGTGTCAGTCATAGGCCAGAGCACATTTGACCCTATCCAGCAAGGTGTCTGGACATTGACGTTGGCCCCCTCCACGACACGTCTGGTGACGTATACGGGGTGGGGGGGGGGGGGGATCTTTTGGGGTTTTGTCACCTTGCAAGATCTTTCAACATAATGATGGAAGAGACTTTTGCACGGCATACCCGGATGACATCCTGGTCACAGGTGCAACAGACCAGGAACATTTATGGAATCTGGTGGCTGTGCTTCACCAATTTCAGAATTTGGGATCCGCTTGCGGCAGAAGAAGTGTTTTTAGTGCCGAGATCGTCTACCCCGAGTCGTCGCTTGCGATGCGTCGCTCTATGGGTTCGGCGCCGTCCTGGCCCATCGGATGCCGGACGGTAGTGAACGGCCTGATGGCCTTTGCATCCAGGACACTGACCGCTGCCGAGCACAAGTTTGCACAGATAGAGGAGGAGGGTGTGGCATTTGGAGTTAAATGTTTCCACTAATACGTCTTACTCTGGTTACAGACCACAAACCCCTCCTGAGTCTTTTTCGCGATGATAACGCGATTCTCCCCATAGCATTGGCACGCATCCAGCGGTGTGTTACTCTCACTGAGAAGTATTCTCTCGACCAGGGACCCAGAGAGCGCATGTTGATGGGTTGAGCCAGGTGCCCCTGCCAGCCATGGCTTCACCTCGCCCTCTGGCGGATGAGATGGTCGCTGTGTTGAATCTCATGGACTCCTTGCCGGTTACCGAATCTCGTATCCGCTACTGGACCCAGATGGATCCCATCCTTACCCGGGTGCAACACCTTGTCCTCCGGGGTGATCGGCATCATCAATTGCCCAGGGAGCTGTGGGCTTCTTCTACCCGGATGTCAGACGGGGTCTCCCGTGGGGTAGATGGATCGTGATCCCGGCTAAGGGTCAGGCACTTGTTATACCAGCCCGACACAACGGGCACCCGGGGATGACCAGGATGAAGATGCTGGTGGCTGGTCCTTGAAGTCTACACATTGAGAAGTTAGCGTGGCAATGCTCCGTCTGCCAGGAACAGCAGCCGCTACCCCACCATGCCCCTCCACCCTGGGAGTGGCCGGGCCACCCCGGGCTCGAGTCCACGCAGACTTCACCGACGCGTTTATGGACTCAATGTTCCTTCTTTTAGTGGATGCCAATTCCAAATGGTTGGAGGCCCTTCAGATGGCGGCGATCACCTCTCACACAATGATGGCGGCGATCACCTCTCACACAATGCTGGAGAAGATGCACCTCTCTTTCTCCACAGAGATCCTTATGATGGACATGGGGCGTCCATCACGAGTGCAGACCTTTTGGAGTTTCTTCGGACAAATGGCACCCGGCACGTGAGGACAGCCCCCTTCATCCGGCCTCCAACAATTTGGCAGAGAGGGTCGTCCAGGCCTTCAACAGGGCCTCGGCAAAGAGCAGGTGGGACCCTTGGGCACATGTCTGGCCAATTCTTTTTTTCCCCCATTTTTTTCAATTAAGGGGCAATTTAGCGCGGCCAATCCACCTACCCTGCACACCTTTGGGTTGTGGGGCTGAGGACCATACAGGCACGGGGAGAATGTCCCTGTGGAGTTTGCACATTGATCCAGAGCCAGGAGCAAACCCGGGTCCTCAGCACCGAGAGGCGGCAGTGCTAGCCACTGCGCCACCATGCCACCTACCTTCTGGCTCAATTCTTGTTCGCGTACCGGACCACACCACATCCTGTGACCGAGGTGGCTTCGGCTTCAGCAGGACTGCTCATGGCTGGAAAGGGCGGCGTGGTGGCGCAGTGGCTAGCGCTGCTGCCTCGTGGCACAGAGGTCCCAGGTTCAATCCCGGCCCCGGGTCACTGTCTGCCGTTGCAAAACACCTCGGGATCGTCTGCTGTGTTTTTAGATGGTACAGAAATGCAAGTTGTTGGTGTTTTTAGTGGCTGAGGTTAGAATCTCCAGAACAAAAAACTGTCCTGTGACTGACTGCGCCGAGGAGACCTGGTGACGGAGTTAGGAAATTAAACAATATGCCAATATTATGGTACAATGTATGTTGAGGCAGTGTTGGGGAAGCTTTACTGCACTTTTAAAGCAGACCAAGGCAGGCCAGCAGCACGGTTCAATTCCCGTACCAGCCTCCCCGAACAGGCGCCGGAATGTGGCGACTAGGGGCTTTTCACAGTAACTTCATTGAAGCCTATTCGTGACAATAAGCGATTTTTTTTTTCCATTTCAACTCTAAGGCGATTTGGGGCATGCTAGGGTTGTGAGAAGTACTGGAAAAATACAAGTCGCCTTCTCTCTATTCTTAACTGGAACAGTATAACAAACTTCTTAAACACACAGGCACGTAAAGTCCCAGATAATCTACAGAAATCAAAGAAATCTTTATGCCTCCCCGATGGAAAACTTTAAAATACATTCCAACTCAAGAAATGTTGAAAAAGACAGTGCCCAGGAATCTTTCAGCTGCGAAAGGAGCAGACAGGGACAGCCACCCCCCCCCCCCCCCCCCCCCCCCTCCGCAGCCCTCTTTGATATAGAGATACTCTGGGAACAGATCTCTGAGCAGGGAATGTCAGAGTGAGGGCAGCAACCCATTCAGATGTTAATGCCTCACAGATGGGGCTACAGACAGAGCTACAAATGGGGGCTGGGGCGAGAGGGTCACCGCAGAGGGTTTAACATTGACAGAAAAGCTTATTAACAAAATTCCAATCAAAAAACTCCGACTCAAGTGAAACAGAGAACTGTGGGCATGGTACTATTTCCCAACCTTCTACAAATGTATTCAATCCAATTTTTAAGTTGACCGTCACCAGCTGTAGGGCTCTGCAGAATCCGCCTGTTACTTGAACATCTCCCTTTCTGGCACTCTGGAATACCCACTCTGTTCAGTCTGTCTTTAAGACATTAGGTGCTGGGAGCGGAGGAGGTGTTGCTGGTCACAGAGTTACGCAGCTGTGGGGAAAACTTTGGACACAAACACGTTGGTTTTGGATCAGGATTGGAATGGATCGGGAACAAACAGGAATTGATTCGCAACATTGGCTACTCACCTTAGCCAATCTACACGAGACCCGTCAGCAGGGAAGGAAAAAGACCCCCAGGTTCGATTCCCCGCTGGGTCACTGTGTGCGTGGAGTCTGCAGGTTCTCCCAGTGTCTGCGTGGGTTTCCTCCGGGTGCTCTGGTTTCCACCCACAGTCCAAAGATGTGCAGGTTAGGTGGATTAGCTATGCTAAATTGCCCTTAGTGTCCAGGATGTGCAGGCTAGGCTGTGTTGCGGGGATAGGGCGAGGACGTGTAGGGCTCTTTCAGGAGGGTCAATGCAGACTCGATGGGCCAAATGGCCTCCTTCTGCATTGTTGGAATTCTACGATAGGGATTCTAGTAAGTAAGTGAAGTCTTCATAGGCTGCTTTCCCCTTTGAGGAGGAGAGCGGTGGTGATTTTTTAAAGATGTAGAGTTCCCAATTCTTTTTGTTTCCAATTAAGGAGCAATTTAGCGTGGTCAATTGACCTAGCCTGCACATCCAGGACTGGTTTAGCACAGTGGGCGAAACAGCTGGCTTGAAATGCAGAACAATGCCAGCAGCGCGGGTTCAATTCCTGTATCGGCCTCCCTGAACAGGCGCCGGAATGTGGCGACTAGGAGCTTTTCACAGGAACTTCATTGAAGCCAACTTGTGACTTGTTATTTTGGGTTGTGGGGCTGAGACCCACACAGACACAGGGAGAATGTGCAAACTCCAGACCGGTGGTGCTTTAACCTGAGGATCACCACACCTCAGGCGAGGGGCAAGTTTGAGAGGGCGGGGCCTTCATCAATAACCACAGCCGGTACGGGAATTGAACCCGTGCTGTTGGCCTTGTTGTGCATCACAAACCAGCTGTCCAGCCAACTGAGCTAAACTGGCCCCCACTCCAGCATATCGGTGAACTAGTTGGGTTTTTCCCCCCCCGACAGCCGGACAGGTCACTTGCAGTTTGCTAATATTTTTTTAAATGGGAGCCCAAATTCTCTCTGCCATGTTGGGATTTGAACTGGTGTTTTCTGGGTTACTTGTACAGTCACATCACGCAGGAGGTGGCCTGAGGAAGAGGACAACGGAGTTGCTTCCACCTACCCCCGTGGTCATTTAAAAAAAAGTGGGCTTTACTCAGCAGGAGCAGACACAGGTCCAGCCTGCCCTGTACCTACCTCCCACCTCGGTCCCATTGAGTGGGGTTGTCACGTGGGGAAGTTGCATTGGCAGCCCGGGTGGGCGGCAGCCCTGGTGGGCGGCAGCCCGGCAACATGGTGTGTAGCCACCACTCAGCTGCAAGCGGCAAGGCAGAGGAGGATTTAGACTTAAATTAATTAACAAGCAACACCTGGCTCATGTCCCCTCCCAGAAACCGTGCACGCTGACATAATTGAACAGCTCAAACGTCAAACAGAATGGGGTTTCTTTAATACCCCATTGAGAAAATGTCCAAACATCCACCTCCTCATAAACAAGGCGAGGCCAATTGGACTGGGTTCTCTCTCCCCCTCTCCCCCCCCCCCAAAAAGTCAGCCTAGGCAATAATGGGCCGAATGGCCCTTTCTGCACGGTGTCATTTGATGATTCTAAACCACCTTCAATATGTGTCTCATGATGTTTCACAGAGGACATCCTGGAGTCAGAGTCCTCACAGCACAGTGGGTGTACCTACACCTCAGGGACTGCAGCTCACCACCACCTTCTCAAGGACAATTAGGGATGGGCAATAAATGCTGGCCTAGCCAGCAGCACCGACATCCCATGACTGAAATAAAAGTTATTGGCACAGGAGGCGGCCCTTCGGACCTGTTGCACTATTCAGCTAAGATTATGGCGGATTTGTATCTCAACTTGAATTACCTATTCCCAATCCCTCATTATAATATATTATTACGTATTGGAAGGGTGTGGTGGTGCTTATCTGGTGGGGTTTGAATGAGGTGCCAAAGGAGGGACAAGACAGGGGTGCATTAGGGGAGGGGGGGGGGAGGGTAGGTCAGAGAGGGGATACAGGAGAAGGATAGGCAAGGGCAGTGAGGGGGATGGGGGGGAATGTCTATGGAAGAGGGGCAAGGTGGCTGAATGCACACAATGCTCCAAATGAGGCCACATTTGGCGTATTGTGTGCAGTTCTGGTCACCTCACTATAGGAAGGATGTGGAAGCATTAGAAAGGGTGCAAAGGAAATTTACTAGGATGCTGCCTGGTTTGGAGGGTAAGTCTTATGAGGAAAGGTTGAGGGAGCTAGGGCTTTTCTCTTTGGAGCGGAGGATGAGAGGCGACTTAATAGAGGTTTATAAGATGATGAGGGGGATAGATAGAGTGGACGTTCAGAGACTATTTCCTCGGGAGGATCTAACTGTTACAAGGGGGCATAACTATAAGGCTCAGGGTGGGAGATATAGGAGGGATGTCCGAGGTAGGTTCTTTACTCAGAGAGTGGGTAGGGTGTGGAATGGACCGCCTGCTGTGATAGTGGAGTCGGACACTTGAGGAACTTTCAAGCGGTTATTAGACAGGCACATGGAGCACACCAGAATGACGGAGTGGGATAGCTTGATCTTGGTTTCGGACAGAGCGCGGCACAACATCGAGGGCCGAAGGGCCTGTTCTGTGCTGTACTATGAAACGGGGGAGGGAGTTACAAAGGAAGCCAGACTGCAAAGTAGCGAGTGCTGACATAACAGCAGCAGCCTGCTACATTTGCAAATGGGAACCGCTGACCCAAGGGATACATTCACAAGGGCTTCCCATCCCACTCACTGTCTCCCTGCTTCGTTTGAGAAGGAACTCTTGTATCAGCCTCTCCTTCCCATCTTGTTAAGAGATGGTTATAAGGAGGACGGTGGACTTTTGACATTCTCAATAAAATAGATGCTGCAGAAGAACATTTGCTGATTGTTTGTTTATTCATGTTTACACCTACCGCTTGCTTTGGAATAAACAGACTGCGTTCTGGGAACAAGGTACAAAAGGCTGGTGTTGGAGACAGCTCCGAACCTGTTTATTCAGGAGCCCGCACTAACTGAAAATAAATACATTCAATATTTTATTCCCACTGCGGAGCATTTTCTCCCTCAGAAAATTTCTGGTGAGAATAAAATGTCCAGAAGCAGATCTTCACCAGTGTTGGATCACTTTACTCCTAATTTCACACGACTGAAACTGCACTGTCCCATCAAACACTCCCAGGACAGGTAGAGCACGGGTTATATACAGAGTAACGGCCCCTGTACACTGTCCTCATCAAACACTCCCAGAACAGGTACAGCACAGGGTTAGATACAGAGTAAAGCTCCCTCTACACTGTCCCCATCAAACACTCCCAGGACAGGTAGAGCACAGGGTTAGATACAGAGTAAAGCTCCCTCTACACTGTCCCCATCAAACACTCCCAGGACAGGTAGAGCACAGGGTTAGATACAGAGTAAAGCTCCCTCTACACTGTCCGCATCAAACACTCCCAGGATAGGTACAGCACAGGGCTAGATACAGAGTAAAGCTCCCTCTACACTGTCAGCATCAAACATTCCCAGGACAGGAACAGCACAGGGTTAGATACAGAGTAAAGTTCCCTCTATACTGTCCCCATCAAACACTCCCAGGACAGGTAAAGCACGGGGTTAGATACAGAGTAAAGCTCCCTCTACACTGTCCCCATCAAACACTCACAGGACAGGTACAGCACAGGGTTAGATACAGAGTAAAGCTCTCTCTACACTGCCCCCATTAAACACTCACAGGACAGGTACAGCACGGGGTTAAATACAGAGTAAAGCTCCCTCTACACTGTCCCCATCAAACACTCCCAGGATAGGTACAGCACAGGGTTAGATACAGAGTAAAGCTCCCTCTACACTGTCAGCATCAAACACTCCCAGGACAGGAACAGCACAGGGTTAGATACAGAGTAAAGTTCCCTCTACACTGTCCCCATCAAACACTCCCAGGACAGGAACAGCACAGGGTTAGATACAGAGTAAAGTTCCCTCTACACTGTCCCCATTAAACACTCCCAGGACAGGAACAGCACAGGGTTAGAAACAGAGTAAAGTTCCCTCTACAGTCTACACCAGGGGCGGGCAAACTACGGCCCGCCAAACGTCTTTATGCGGCCCACCAAGATCAAGTCATTAAAAAAAAAATAATAATTTTTTTTTATTTAAAAAAAAAAATTTTTTTTTTTTCTAAGGTTAATGTGGGGGGCTGTTGGGTTACTGGTATAGGGTGGATACGTTGACTTGAGTAGGGTGATCATTGCTCGGCACAACATCGAGGGCCGAAGGCCCTGTTCTGTGCTGTACTGTTCTATATGAGGCGCCCAGAATCATAACCGGGTGAAGCGCCATTTTTGAAAAGTAGATATAAAGAGGGCTAAAGGCAGGATGCCGCCGGGGGAAGCGCTGAGGTATATGCCGCACGCTAATTGGTTACAACCGGGACTATTAATACTATGCGGCCCTTTAAAATTGTGAATTTCTGAATGTGGCCCTTGCACGGAAAAGTTTGCCCACCCCTGGTCTACACTGTCCCCATTAAACACTCCCAGGACAGGTACAGCACAGGGTTAGATACAGAGTAAAGTTCCCTCTACACTGTCCCCATCAAACACTCCCAGGACAGGTACAGCACAGGGTTAGATACAGAGTAAAGCTCCCTCTACACTGTCCCCATCAAACACTCCCAGGACAGGTACAGCACGGGGTTAGATACAGAGTAAAGCTCCCTCTACACTGTCCCCATCAAACACTCCCAGGATAGGTACAGCACGGGGTTAGATACAGAGTAAAGTTCCCTCTACACTGTCCCCATCAAACACTCCCAGGACAGGTACAGCACAGGGTTAGATACAGAGTAAAGCTCCCTCTACAAACAGGACTATGACCAATCCTCAAATTCAAGATTATTCAATTGTTACCCCTTTATACTTAAGTGAGGTGATGGGTTATTAACTCAATAAGGTTACACTAAACTCTTTGCAAGAGGCGAAGCAAACTTGGCCATTCTTTAGTTTATTGTACAAGTATGTTACATTTTTGCACTGAACTCTCCTGTGATGGTTACAAGTGGTCACTCTCCCTATCCTCGCTACCTCCCCGTCCTCACTACCTTTGTTACTTCAATGTCATTGAGGCCCTATGCTCTGGAATCTCTTCCTCAAACCATAGAATCCCTCCAGTGCAGAAGGAGACCGTTCAGCCCATTTGTGTCAGCCCTCTAAAAGAGCACTCCCCTGTCCTATCCCGGTAACCCCACCTAACCTGTGCATCCCTGGACACTAAGGGGCAATTTTAGCATGGCAATCCACCTAACCTGCACATCTTTGAACTGTGGGAGGAAACCGGAACACCCGGAGGAATCGGGGAGAATGTGCAACTCCAAACTGACAGTGGAATTGAACTCGGGGCGCTGTGAGGCAGCAGTGAACTCGGGGCACTGAGGCAGCAGTGTTAACCACTGTGCCACCCCTAAACCTCATCTCCCTAAAGACGCCCCTTAAATTCTTTGACAAGTTTCAGCTCACCTGTCCTAATATCACCTGCTCTTTTTTCCTAATTTACAGTCTTGTAAAGCACATTGGGACATTTTACAATGTGAAAGGTATGATAAACGATACACTTAGCAAAAAATCCAAGTGAAAGAATGGCTCCTCACACACAAACAAATCTGCAATATATAAAACACAATATTGAAAAGTTCATCTCCCTCTCACCTTCTTGCACCCGAGGGAGATTGGATTGGTCAATCGCCCTTTCCATCATTGCCAATGCGCGGCTGACCTTTCAACTTGGGTTGGGATCATCCAAATAATTAAACTGTTTAAAATAAACACACAAAAATACTTCACATAATGCACAAACCGTTCAAACAAAGTTCAACCAGCTGATTTTAAAAGATAAACTTTAAAAATAAGTAAATTGAGGAGGTTCCAAGGCTGTGCAGGACGAAAGAGCTACGAAGGAGAGGAGTTAAATTGCACGGGGTCAAGTGAGGCGAGGAGATCAGCTTTAAAAGACTATTGCTTGTAGGAAGGTTAGAAAACTCAGATCTAGCAGGGGAGGGGTTCACGGATCTGAGTTTGGGAGAGAGCAGTGGAGCGGGAGGTGTCCGTAAACAAGTCTTAAAGGTATATCTTGGACAGTACATAGAGCTTACGGAGAGTTGCAGTTTAAGATCATATAGTACGAACAGCAGCTTGAGGTACTGACAGCATCTGGCCTTGTGAAAATATGTTTCATACAATCACATTCCCAGAGGCAGAGTGAAGGGTCCAGGTGAAGAGTGGACAATATGCCCCTCGCCTGGTTGATCTGCCCCTCGCCCAGCTGATTGAGGGACTCTTCAGTGGAGGTTTTCAGAACCCAGAAGAAAAGAAGCACCAGGAAGTGGACAAAGCTACATCTGTCAGAACATGTCATTGACCTGCTCACGGACTCCAGATAAGGGTCCGGACAGAATCGACACTCTCATTTCACATTCCAGCTCTCCCTGGGTGTCAGCAGCAAATACAAATTCAGCCCGCACCCACATCTCTGCTACCCAATCAACCCCACGCTCACATCTCCCCTGCCCAATCAACAAAAGTGCCCCAATCTCCTGACGTCCACACCCCAATCTCCCCCTGCCCAAATCAGCACCCACGCCCCAATCTCCCCCTGACCAAATCGACACCCACGCCCCAATCTCCCCCTGCCCAAATCGACACCCACGCCCCAATCTCCCCCTGCCCAAATCGACACCCACGCCCCAATCTCCCCCTGCCCAAATCGACACCCACGCCCCAATCTCCCCCTGCCCAAATCGACACACACGCCCCAATCTCCCCCTGCCCAAATCGACACCCACGCCCCAATCTCCCCCTGCCCAAATCGACACCCACGCCCCAATCTCCCCCTGCCCAAATCGACACCCCAATCTCCCCCTGCCCAAATCGACACCCACGCCCCAATCTCCCCCTGCCCAAATCGACACCCACGCCCCAATCTCCCCCTGCCCAAATCGACACCCACGCCCCAATCTCCCCCTGCCCAAATCGACACCCACGCCCCAATCTCCCCCTGCCCAAATCGACACACACGCCCCAATCTCCCCCTGCCCAAATCGACACCCACGCCCCAATCTCGCCTGCCCAAATCGACGCCCACATCTCCCCCTGCCCAAATCAACACCCGTCTCCCCTGCCCAAATCGACACCCACGCCCCAATCTCCCCCTGCCCAAATCAACGCCCCTCTCCCCTGCCCAAATCAACACCCGTCTCCCCTGCCCAAATCGACACCCCAATCTCCCCCTGCCCAAATCGACACCCACGCCCCAATCTCCCCCTGCCCAAATCAACACCCGTCTCCCCTGCCCAAATCAACACCCCAGTCTCCCCTGCCCAAATCGACACCCACGCCCCAATCTCCCCCTGCCCAAATCAACACCCGTCTCCCCTGCCCAAATCAACACCCGTCTCCCCTGCCCAAATCGACACCCCAATCTCCCCCTGCCAAATCGACACCCCAATCTCCCCCTGCCCAAATAGACACCCCAATCTCCCCTGCCCAAATCGACACCCCAATCTCCCCCTGCCCAAATCAGCACTCATGCCCCAATCTCCCCTGCCCAAATCGACACCCCAATCTCTCCCTGCCCAAATCGACACCCCAATCTCCCCCTGCCCAAATCGACACCCCAATCTCCCCCTGCCCAAATCGACACCCACACCCCAATCTTCCCCTGCCCAAATCGACACCCACGCCCCAATCTCCCCCTGCCCAAATCGACACCCACGCCCCAATCTCTCCCTGCCCAAATCGACACCCACGCCCCAATCTCCCCCGACCCAAATCAGCACCCACACCCCAATCTCCCCTGCCCAAATCAGCACCCACGCCCCAATCTCCCCTGCCCAAATCGACACCCCAATCTCCCCCTGCCCAAATCGACACCCACGCCCCAATCTCCCCTGCCCAAATCGACACCCACGCCCCAATCTCTCCCTGCCCAAATCGACACCCACGCCCCAATCTCCCCCGACCCAAATCAACACCCACACCCCAATCTCCCCTGCCCAAATCAGCACCCACGCCCCAATCTCCCCCTGCCCAAATCGACACCCCAATCTCCCCCTTCCCAAATCGACACCCACGCCCCAATCTTCCCCTGCCCAAATCGACACCCACGCCCCAATCTCCCCCGACCCAAATCAGCACCCACACCCCAATCACCCCTGCCCAAATCAGCACCCACGCCCCAATCTCCCCCCGCCCAAATCAGCACCCACGCCCCAATCTCCCCCTGCCCAAATCGACACCCACACCCCAATCTCCCCCCTGCCCAAATCGACACCCACGCCCCAATCTCCCCCTGCCCAAATCGACACCCACGCCCCAATCTCCCCTACCCAAATCAGCACCCACACCCCAATCACCCCTGCCCAAATCGACACACACGCCCCAATCTTCCCCTGCCCAAATCAGCACCCACGCCCCAATCTCCCCGCCCAAATCGACACCCCAATCTCCCCCTGCCCAAATCGACACCCACACCTCAATCTTCCCCTGCCCAAATCGACACCCACGCCCCAATCTCCCCTACCCAAATCAGCACCCACACCCCAATCACCCCTGCCCAAATCGACACACACGCCCCAATCTTCCCCTGCCCAAATCAGCACCCACGCCCCAATCTCCCCGCCCAAATCGACACCCCAATCTCCCCCTGCCCAAATCGACACCCACACCTCAATCTTCCCCTGCCCAAATCAGCACCCACGCCCCAATCTTCCCCTGCCCAAATAGACACCCACGTCCCAATCTCCCCCTGCCCAAATCAGCACTCACACCCCAATCTCCCCCTGCCCAAATCGACACCCACGCCCCAATCACCCCCTGCCCAAATCGACACCCACGCCCCAATCACCCCCTGCCCAAATCGACACCCACGCCCCAATCTCCCCCTGCCCAAATCGACACCCACACCCCAATCTCCCCCTACCCAAATCGACACCCACGCCCCAATCTCCCCCTGCCCAAATAGACACCCACGCCCCAATCTCCCCCCTGCACAAATCGACACCCACGCCCCAATCTCCCCCCTGCCCAAATCGACACCCACACTCCAATTGATCCCAAACACCCAACCCTCAAATCGATACCAATACCCCAGGTCAATGACGAGTGGTCTGATTTTTTTGATGACTGTCCCATATCAAATCCAATCCAGATTTGGCGCGACCTTTACCCCCGGCGGCAGCTCCGCTCCCGGTTCTCTCTGTTCCTCTCTCTCCGCTCCCGGTTCTCTCTGTTCCTCTCTCTCCGCCCCCGGTTCTCTCTCTCTCTCCCCGTTCCTCTCTCTCCCCGCTTCCAGTTAAACTTCTCTCTCTGCCGCCAGTCCCGGCAGCGAGCCTCCCGCTCTCCCTTTAAGTCATCATCCTCCACTCCCTCTCTTCATTCACTCCTTCCCTCTCTCCATTCACTGATCTTCTAACTCTTTCTCTCTTTGTTCTTCACTCTCTCCTCATTGAGCCCTGTCTTTATCTCTCTCCCTTCTCTATCTCACTCTCTCCTTCTCCCTCCCTCGGTTTCATTCACTATTTCTTCCTGTTTTTCCTCCCCGTTTCTCTTTGCTTCGTTCTTTCCCTCTGTCGTTTCTCTCTTTCTCCTTTGTTGCTTTTCTGTCTCACTCTTTGATTTTTTTTCTCTCTTTTGTTTCTCGCTCTCTTCCTTTCTGTTGCTTTTCTCCGTCTCACTTTCTTTCTTTCTCTCCCTTGCTCACTGTTTTCCTCTCACTGTTTCACTCTTTCGTGTTCTCACTTTCTCACTCCCTCACTTTCTCTCTGTTTCTCACTCTGTTTCTCTCTCCCTCTCCCTGTTTCTTTCTCCCTCTGTTCCACTCTCTTTCTCACTGTCTCACTCTCTCCCTCCCGTTTCACTCTCTCTCACTCACTGTTTCACTCTCTTTCTGAGTTTCATTCTGTTTCTCTCTCTCCCTCCCTCACTGTTTCTCTCTCTCTCTCTCTCCCTCCCTCACTCTTTCTCTCTCTCTCCCTCTCCCTCCCTCACTCTCTCTCTTTCTGCCTCTCTCTCACTGTTTCTCTCACTCACACACTCTCTCTTTCTCCCTCTCTCTCACTGTTTGTTTCTCTCTCTCTCTCTCTCCCTCACTCTTTCTTTCTCTCTCTCTCTCTCTCTCACTGTTTCACTCTGTTTCTCTCTATGTTAGTGCTCCACCTCTGATTCCAGCAGCTGTTGTCTTTGGGACTACGGCGAGCAGCCACTGCCAAACCGCATTCAAAATCCTGTCCACACATCTGCACATGGTGATGGGATGGAAGCAAGCCCAGAATGTGTTAACACAGAGCCCCGAGTGTTAGCTTCACACAAACAGCTACACATCTGAGACCTACCCCCGGCCAGACTGCGGCACCTACATAATCAGGCTGCTAAACAGACACAAACCTCCCTTTTAACCTGCCTAATGTTCAACATCAGCAACAACTCGCAATTAATACAGCATCATTAATGTACTAAAATGTCCTGTAGCTGAACAGATTGTGACACCAAGCTAGATGAGGAGATCTTAAGGCAGGTGCTGAGCTTTAAAAGGAGGAGGAGAGGTTGCGGAGGGGATTTCAGAATTTAAGGCACAGCTGCCTATGGTGGGAATAAAGTGTGGGATGGATAAGAGGTCAGAATTGGAGGATTGCAGAACTCAATTAGGTTATTGAGGTAAAGAGGGGCAGGACAATGGAAGACTTTGACACTTGAGCCAGGATAGGTCAATCCTGAGGGGTGAATAGGATTCGGTGCGAGTTAGGATATGGGACAGCCAAGTTTTGGATGAGCTTAAATTTACCGAGAGTGGAAGGAGCCAGGAAGCAGAGAGGAAATCTGACAATGTCTGAACTCTCTGTACTTGGGATCCGATACAATAGGATGGTTTAAAAATGGTGCAGTAGTTGTTATCAGGAGGTGCAGCAGCATGCATGAAGAGAAGGGACAGGGGTTGCTTGGTGTCCACTGAGCAGCTTCGATAGTGAAGATTAAATTCACATTCCCATTAAACTCATGATTCAAGAATTTCTTCACCAATGAGGCAATAAAGTTAGGAACAATCATGCCCAAAGCTTCCAGGTACACAAAACGCAAATAGGACACAAGACCCTGGGAAATGTCAGTCACTTTCTTCTGTTTCTGTTGAGACGTCCACACCCAAGACATTAATTAACCTGTGTTAAGAGGTGATGAATCTCTTAAATATCCAGTGGTGTTCAACAGGAGTCAACAGCACCACCTGGTGCTTGAGCCTGTGATGTTGCAGCCAGCTTCAATAAGATTACAAGCGTCATCAGACCCTGATTTTTAAAATATTCATTCGGGGGATGTAGGCATTTATTGCTCATCAACTGAGTGCTAGGCCATTTCAGAGCTCATTGAAGAGTCAATCACGTCACTGTGGGTCTGGAGTCACATGTACACCAGACCAGGTTTGTTTACGACAATGTCAATGGTTTCATGGTCATTATTAGACTTTTAAGTCCAGATTTTTGTTGAATCAAAACTTCAACATCTGCCGTGGTGGGATTCAAACCCAGGTCACTGGAGAACCTTCTGTCCTGGATTACCAGTCCAGCAACAAAACCACTTCACCATCACTTCTCTGATGGACAGATTAGTGAGTAGCTTAGTTTTCCCAATTCCACCCCTGGTGCTACGTTCCCTCCTCTCCCCCGGAGCATCAGATGGGTTAATATATCTGACCAAATTCTTCCAAATCTGTGCCCACTTTTCCCACAACTCCATGTTTAAATCTCTTCAATCACATCTCTGCCACAGCACTGAGATAGCCTTTGTGAAAGTCACAAATGACATCCTGTGTGATTGTGACCATGGTAAATGATCTCTCCTCATTCCCAGCCTCTCTGCAGCCCATACCATCCTCTTCCAATGCCTCTTCCACCCTCCAGAAACTTGAGCTCATCTCGGAACTTGTGCTATCCACTTCCTAACTCACACCAAGTCTCATAGGTTATCATAGAATTTACAGTGCAGAAGGAGGCCAATCGGCCCATCGAGTCTGCACCGGCACCTGGAAAGAGCACCCAACCCAAGGTCAACACCTCCACCCTATCCCCATAACCCAGTAACCCCACCCAACACTAAGGGCAATTTTGGACACTAAGGGCAATTTATCATGGCCAATCCACCTAACCTGCACGTCTTTGGACTGTGGGAGGAAACCGGAGCACCCGGAGGAAACCCACGCACACACATAAGAACATAAGAACATAAGACCTAGGAGCAGGAGTAGGCCATCTGGCCCCTCGAGCCTGCTCCGCCATTCAATGAGATCATGGCTGATCTTTTGTGGACTCAGATCCACTTTCCGGCCCGAACACCATAACCCTTAATCCCTTTATTCTTCACACGGGGAGGATGTGCAGACTCCGCACATACAGTGACCCAAGCCGGAATCGAATCTGGGACCCTGGAACTGTGGAGTAATTGTGCTATCCACAATGCTACCGTGCTGCCCTTAATTTGCCCATTACCCTGTGTTCCCTGACCTAGTCCAGCAACCACTCGATTTTAAATTTCTCATCCTTTGATTTCAATGGCCTTGCTTCTCCCGATCTCTATAACCTCCTTGAGCCTCACAACCCTCTGTGATTTGTGTGATTCTCCAATTCTTACTTTACTTCTTCACTTTGCTCCATCAGCAGAGGCCATACCTTCAGCTGCCAAGATCATAAGCTCTAAAATTCCCTCCCTTAACATTTTGGCCTCTCTAACTTCCCCTCCTCCTTTTAGACTATTCTTTAGTGACAAAGGTTTTGTTCATCTGTCCTAATAGCTCACTGCGAAACTTTGTTCAATAATATGCCCGGAATTTTGGTCCTGTTCAAAGCTGGAGGATTACTGGAAGAAGGTTTTTAGGTTAATTTCTAAAGTGGTGCACGTGAAACTGGACCCGGGCCCTCGGGAGGCCATATTCGGGGTGTCGGACCAGCCGGGGTTGGAAACAGGCACGGAGGCAGATGGTGTAGCCTTCGCCTCGTTGATCGCCCGAAGGCGGATCCTGATAGGTTGGAGAGCAACCTCTCCACCCTGTGCCCTGGTGTGGCGGGGGGACCTGCTGGAATTCTTGACGCTTGAATAGGTCAAATTTGAACTGAGGGGAAGGATGGAGGGATTCTACAATTCATGGGCGTTATTGATTATGCACTTGCGATAATTAGATTACATCGAACATTAGGGGGGTTGGGGGCTGGGAGGGCTGGGGGGGGGGGGGGGGGGGCGGGGGGGGGGCTGTATGTGTTAATGGTGACTATAAGTGATTCCTGATTCCTTTTTGCCATTTTTTGATGTTAACATGCGGGCCAATGTTTGGGGGTTTGGTGGGAGGATGGGATCGTTGTTATTGGTATGGGGATTGACATTACATTCGTTACTGATTATTGTTTATTGTTGGGTGTAAATTTGGGAGGAAAATGTGAAAAAGGAGGAGAATAACCCCCCCCCCCCCCCCCCCCCC
Organism: Scyliorhinus canicula; assembly: GCF_902713615.1. NCBI lineage: Eukaryota > Metazoa > Chordata > Chondrichthyes > Carcharhiniformes > Scyliorhinidae > Scyliorhinus > Scyliorhinus canicula. The sequence continues at coordinate 124,120,543 of NC_052161.1, read as the reverse complement.
CCCCCCCCCCCCCCCCCTCCCGGCCATCAAGCCACACACTATCCTGACTTGGAATTATGTCACCAGTCCTTCGCAGTCTCCGGGTGAAAAACCTGGAATCCCCCCCCCGCCAACCACAAACAGCACTGTGGGTGCACCTGCACCAGATACACTGCAGCAGTTGAAAAAGGTGACTCACCACTACCTTCTCAAGGCCGAAGTGCAATCAGAGATGGGCAACAAATGCTGGCTTGTGGAGCACTACTCTCATCCCGTGAAAGAATTTAGAAACGCCGAATAAATGCAAGTTATTGTTGTTGCTGATGGTGACATCAACAGCCTTGGCTCAGTTTTTAGTCCCTGATTGTTATTTCCCAGGAACCCTCATATACAGATGTTGAGCTCAGGCGTGATGCCCCACTGTGTCAAATAGGCTGATAATGTCACTGAAGAATGGCTATTTGGCTATGGTTCACCTTATCGGAATGCAGGTAGAAACTTGCACTTGGATTGGAAAGACAAATTTGTGAGGAATTAAAATGAGGATGGAGGATTCATCTAGCTTTGCTAAAGGGTGGATCTTCAGTAATAGTTTCTCAATCAAAGACAGTCCTGGGGTTAGATGTTACTGGACTGGGAAAGAAAAAGATTGGAAGTAAACCCTCAGGAGTAAAGAATCATTTTGGATTGATTCTGGGAGTATTGAATCTACTTAAAGGACAGTGGGGTGAATTCTCCATCAGCGGGATTCTCTGTTTCGCCATCAGCGCACCCCCACCCATGGCGGAGTGGGGTGCCTATAATGGGAAATCCCATTGGCCAGTGGCGGGAAGGGAGAATCCCCCTGCGAGCGACGGCGCGCCGCTGAGGAACACATTGCTGGAGCGGGGGAGAATTCATCCCACTGTAACATATACCTGCTAGTGAGTTTTGTTTTGGTTGTGTGGAAAATTTTGTTCTGTAGTTTGAAGAATAAGTTCCTTATAAAACTAATGTTTAGTCATTAGTGCTTTTAGTCTGTTTGTTACAGTAAACATCTTAAAATGTGAAATATTGTTGTGTCATCTGTACAGTTACTATGCGGAAGTTTGAATTTCTTTTGAAAAATTATCATTCTCTACAGTGATCATAAGAAAACTGGGGGCTCTTTGTGGGAGTTCCAATCCGCAGGCTGACACTAGTACTCTGAGTTTGGCCAAAGTTTAAGCAAGCAAGATTTCACAGTGACCTTTATTGTATTTATATAAGTTAAAATGGCTCTGACTATTGTTGAAGCTGTCCTCAAAAGAAAGGACTTATCTGTGAGTACCTTGCGACAGTTAATAAAGGTTAATTTAAAAGGGGGTTAGATTCATGTTAAAATGGTGTTTGCATGAATGGGGGGGTTTGGTTTCAGTTCAAACTGATCCTATTGTGCTGAGAGTGTATGATGGGGAAAAAGTAAACACAAGCCTAGAGAAAGAATGGGCTGTTGCTTAGCAACCAAGTCACCTTCAGGGTAGGAGGCTTTTTAAGTTTTTAGTTTTAACTGGACGCTAGGCAGATGTAACTAGAAAGCTAGAGACCATCCCTCTCAGTCCTGCCAGAAGCGGAAGTAAAACTATGGAGTAATGGGCATGATAGCAAGTCCCAGAGAAAACTAAAGAACATAGGACATAGAAAATACAGCACAGAACAGGCCCTTCAGCCCACGATGTTGTGCCGAACTTTTGTCCTAGATTAAGAAGAAATTAATCTACACCCCATCATTCTACCGTAATCCATAGAACATAGAACATTACAGCGCAGTACGGGCCCTTCGGCCCTCGATGTTGCGCCGACCCGTGAAACCATCTGAAGCCTATCTGACCTACACTATTCCATTTTCATCCACATGTCTATCCAGTGACCACTTAAATGCCCTTAAATTTGGCGAGTCTACTACTGTTGCAGGCAGGGCGTTCCACACCCCTACTACTTTCTGAGTAAAGAAACTGCCTCTGACATCTGTCCTATATCTACCACCCCTCAATTTAAAGCTATGTCCCCTCGTGTTGGTCATCACCATCCGAGGAAAAAGACTCTCACTGTCCACCCTATCTAACCCTCTGACTATCTTATATGTCTCTATTAAGTCACCTCTCAGCCTTCTCCTCTCCAACGAAAACAACCTCAAGTCCCTGAGCCTTTCCTCGTACGACCTTCCCTCCATACCAGGCAACATCCTAGTAAATCTCCTCTGAACCCTTTCCAAAGCTTCCACATCCTTCCTATAATATGGTGACCAGAACTGCACGCAGTACTCCAGGTGCGGCTGCACCAGAGTTTTGTACAGCTGCAGCATGTATCTATCCAATAGCCGCTTGAAGGTCCCTAATGTTTCTGACTCAACTACTTCCACAGGCAGTGCATTCCATGGCCCCACTACTCTCTGGGTAAAGAACCTACCTCTGACATCCCCCTTATATCATCCACCATTCACTTTAAATTTATGTCCCCTTGTAATGGTTTGTTCCACCTGGGGAAAAAGGTCTCTGACTGTCTACTCTAGTTTGCTGTTTACTGTAACAAACAGAACTAAAGAATAGTTAGTCCTAGAGCCAGAATGAAAGATGTTCCTGGAGGTTTGAAGTCAAAGGAACAAAGAGTGAGACCTGGTAAAGTTGGCTAGTGAGAAGCCAGAGATATCTGAAGTGATGCTAAAGTTTGCCGTATTTTACTATCGCCTGTGAAGCAATTGTGAAGCAATTGGTGGTTGGAGCTCAGAGTTTGTGTAAAAACCTGAAAGCATTCAAGACTAAGCAATACGGAAAGGAAAGTTGCAAAACCTGGTGGCGGATCTTTATTGAGAATGGCTGAGGGAAAACGTTGCTTGAAAGAATATTCTAAGGCATGTCTTCTTGAGGGTGGAGTTTGGAATCACTCGTGTGGAAGCCGGAGTCCAGAGAGAAAAGTTGGCTCATGGTGTAAGAATCATCTGGTTGGATTTGAGGAGGAATGCACAGTAGTTCACTTGGTTTCAGAGTGGAGTGTATCTGACCACAGTCAGCCCGTGGGCTTAAAGGGACTGTGTGTTTACTGAGACCATTACAGCTTAAGAATTAGTTTGTAACCTGTGTTATCCTTAAATTCTGTGTATATTTGTGAAGATGGGGGGGGGGGGGGGAGGAAGAGGTATCATAGTCAAACCTTTCATGTGGAATATACTTTTTTTTTGTTAAAAGCTAATTGGCAGCCTAGTGACTCTGTTCATCCATGTTTTCTAAAATAACAAGTAAAAGTCATGGAACTTTGAGCCAGGTTTCATTCTGGGAATTTACCGTACAGTAGTAACAGCAGCTGGGATCGGAGCACATGTCGCATACGTCACGTGAAGGCAGATTGCTGAAAGTTGAAAGTTAAACCGCAAGCTTTTGTGGGCGCATGTAGAGGTCTTAGCAAATGAGTCAGGTGCACAGGACACCTTGTCAGTGCTGCCCATATATTGGGAATGACTGAAAGAAAAAGCTTGGGAGGAAGAATCATGGTTATCCATGCATTTGGAATTTAATCCTATCAGTTCCTTGGGGGGGGGGGGGGACTGGGTCTAAAAATATTGGTTGCCAGGAGACAAAGGGGGCCCACCCACAACTACAATGCTATCATTTAATTTTCATAACGAATATATTAAATTTTCAAAAAATACATATGGAAAAAAGGTACAATTAAAATTTTTGTGGAAAAAAATGTGTATTTCTTAGTAATTACAGTGTACATGTACTGTACATATTACTGGCAGTAGATACCAAATGTAAATACAGAATGTTATAATTGAATTTTTTATTTGAAATTTTTTTAAAAAAGTAATTGGTTGATATTTTTTAATAGTTTACTGCACAATTTACACATTAACAGATAGTTCAAAAGCACAATAGAGCATTGCATGCAGTCCACTATATTAAGAGCAATCGTTTGTGTTCGCTAGATGATTGTGCGAATCTGCCAATAATTGCTTCTGCATTCAATTCATCTAACAATTCCTTTTCAATGGATAGCAACATGTATGATTCCAAATTCTCCTCAGACAGCGAATTTCTTAACCTTCTCTTTTGTTCTTTAGCTTTGAAAATGTCCTCTCACATTGGACTTGAGTAACTGATAGTGTGCAGATGACTTTATAAAGTTCATAAAGGTTATCATATGCCTTGTCACGAAGTCTGTTGGATGCCAGAATTTTTAGTACACATGATGGGCAAGTGCTGCAAATTTTACAATTGTTGCAACTGGAATCCATATTCTCACCATTATTAAGCAATAGCTTTAATACATCAAAGTTTGAAGCAAAAGAAAACAATTCCAATATTACTTGATCTTTGCTGATTTGTGGAAACAGCTTAATAATACCTTCCAATGCTTCATCTTCAAGGCCCTTCTCTGCAATAGTTTTAAACTTTGCTGGGTCCAAGCAGGACAAATCTTTATACACCTGTTTGTGTTGTACATAGCGTGATTCTAGTGACTGGACAATACGATTCATTATTAGGTTAAACACATTTACTCGAAAATCAGCTAGAGAATCTGAGGAATGTCTTTCATCATCAATAAGCTCATCTGCCATTCTTTTCTTCTTCCTCTGCCTCTTAACTGGCAATGCTGTCTCCAACGAATCAATTTCCAATGTTTGATTTTCATCCATATTCATCTGTGAAATCCTGTCATTACATTTATTTACAAATTCCAAAGCCTTGCTGTGAATGTTATCAAATGTTCTTGTCTGTTCCTTCAACTTTGTTGTAGCTGAATCTACCAAACTCCATGCAGTAAACATATCTAAACCACTTGTCTGTAGATAACTTGATAACGGGGTTGTAGTTTCAAATATATACAAGTAAATGCTGTCAATATGGTTTCAAACTTTAGAAAACTTTGAAGTAAAACATTTGCTTCATGTTTTGTTTTTGCATCAAACATTTCTGAATCTTGTACCATTGATAAGCATGTCAATAGATTTACGAAAGTACTGGCAGCGGCATCAACAAAACGTCCAAATATAGTTGTTGCTGCATTGGATTTTCCTGACCATCTGGTCTCACCAATTAGGTTTAATCGTTTCATTTTTTCTTGTCCTAGATGTTTTCCGACAACTTCTATCCATACAGCCATTCTCTTGTATGATGCTTTCACAAAAGTTGCTATATTCTGGAGCAAATTGAAAAAAGAAACTGCAGGCACACAACATTTTGTTGTTTCAGTTATCACCAAATTCAAGACATGGACATAGCACCATATATGAACATGTTGATCAGCCACATCAGCAATTTTACTTTGTAAACCATTATACTGGCCATGGTAGCTTGCAGCGCCATCTGTGCTATCAGATAAACATTTTTGGGGGTCAATTTTAAGATGCAGTAATGTTTCAATCAATAGATCAAAAAGTCCCCATCCTGTACCATCATTACTTGGCACAACTGAAAGTAGTCGCTCACAGATAATACCTTTAAGCACATACCGAATAATAATGCTAAACTGATCGATGGATGAATGATCTTGTGTTGAATCAACCTGAATAGAATAATATTTTGCTTGAGAAACTTCATGACTAATTCTTTCTTGTATCATATTCTTCATAATTTTGATTAACATGTTTATAATTGTTTTACTCAGGTATGTAACAAGTCCACCACGGCCTTTACTTTGAGCCTTTCCTTGTTGCTCTAATCATTTGATTCTTTGTTTAGACTTGTTTTGCACTGCAGAAACTTGAGCTGCCATAATGGGGTCATATTTTCCCATCAACTGCACTGTAGCTAAAAAATTGCCATGATTCAGAACCTCATTATCTAGAGTGTAGGCCGATTCATTTCTGTGACCTCGAAAAGGAAGTGCTTGCTTGCCTAACATCTTTATGATGACTATAATCCTCATGACAATACTCTGCTTCAATACATCTTCTTTCCTTTTAATTAGTGATGCTGCAAAAAAATTTATCTAAGGTGCCATCATTAACCACACTGATATATTGCTGAGCATTTCTGACATGTGTTGTTGTCGATTCATGTAAAGTCAAGCTCTGGCTAATACGCCTGTAGTCACTAAAGCCACGTACAAAGGGTGATGGATTACAAGTGTTGGGAAACTCAAAGGCTAAGCAGTATGAACAATATAAGCATCTATTTTCTTTGTTATATGTTAGCCATTTTCTTGGGACTGAGTCATTCATAATTTTCCTCTCATACAAACGAGCATCAAATGGCAGATCATCAAGTGGCTGAAGAGGATGTTCAGCAAAAAACTGTTTTAGCTTTGCTCGTGATGGATATTGGAAGATTCCAGTAATTGATCTTTCATTTTCTTGCGTAGGTTCATTTACAGGATGTGCTTCAGAAACCAAGTCATTTATGCTTGAAGGAATATCTGATTCCCTGTCACTAGTTGAAGCTATGTGTTCAGATGTTGCAACTACAGGCAGTACAGATACCGGAACAAGGAAGCCAGAAGAAATATTGGGCCTGGGTTGATTAGTAATGGATGCACTTGTATTTGTCTCTACATTCAAAGTAGCTCTTCTCTGTTCTTGTAACTCGCATGTCATTGCATCATCACCATGAGCATTGTTTCTTGCTTCTTGATTATTTGTTGCAGAACTGGATATTGATGTGGATTGTGCTTGTGGTATTATAAACTCTGTAATAGGCCTGCATTGCTTGGCTGATTCCTTCTTTTCTGCTTCTTTTTGTTCTTTGTGTTTTAGTGACCCAGATTTATGCTTTTTCTTTTCCATGCTGGTAGGGGTAATATTCCTGAAATAAAAACTTAATTAAAAATAGCCCAAATTGGGAAAAATGAATATTGATGATTTCAAGAATAACTTGAAGGAACGCCAGATAAACCCCTACTTGATAAAAAATATAAAATAACTTACTTACACTTCAATAGGCTATGTTCATTAGTCAATACTACTGTGGCCTATGCAGCTTCAGAAGAGGAGACAATCCACTGTCCAGTGTTCACACCAGCAAGCAACTGAGACAACTGTTGAAACTTAGGAGTTTGGTCCGACTATAGTAAGACATTAAGAACGGTCCCACGACCAAAGCTAACATGTCCAGTTTGATACCAGTGTAGTGTTACAAGTTGCAACCCTTTGAGTTTACCAATCATGGCTTATCACTTCAAGATCTTTGACCTCATGATTCACGGTCAAAGGTACCGCTTCTCCTTTTCGGTGACCTCACGACCCTATGTACTGCTTGATATCCTTTCAAGTTGCCGACCATCTCAAATCACGAACTGTAACTTTATCTTTAAATTCACACACTCTTGCTGAAAACGTGGATTTCCAACTATGTCCGACCCGGGTGAACCAGCCCCCCCTCCCCCCTCCCCCCCACTCCTTTTCACATCCGTTTAACACTGCTTCGTTCCTTCATACACTGAGTGATTATTTGTTTGTTTCTTTTTTATTTTGTATTGCTCTTTTTAAAAACAATTATATTTTATTAAGTTAGAATGCAAATCTCAGGAAAGAAGTTGGAGATTTATTTATCTAATTAATTATAATTTTTAAGGGCCCTTCAGAGATTCACGGGCCCCTACTTTTGGTCTCCGGGCCCCGGACCGATGTACCGGCTGAACCAAGACTACTGCTTGATATCCTTTGAAGTTGCCGACCATCTCAAATCACGAATTGTAACTTTATCTTTAAATTCACACACTCTTGCTGAAAACATGGAATTTCCTTAATTATGCCCGACCCGGGCCCCCCTATTCCACATCCTTCCACTACCTCCCCTGCTTCGTTCCTTTTCATGCACTGCTTATTGTGTCCTGTTCTCTTTTTTTTCTTATTCCTTTTTATTACTAAAACAGTTGTCTGTGTTTGTTTCTTTATTGCATTTTTATTTGATATAGGGGGCCCACTTCATCAGGGGCCCACTTGCCATCGGGCAAGCTGACACCCTGGCCAGTCCGCCACTGCACAAAGATAACATTTCCAGGTGCCTCTTTCCACCTGGAAGGAACCATGGAAGCAGTTGGCAGTTAAAGGATCTTTTCCCTTGTCTTCTGTTAACAATACATAGATTCATTCACCCTCGCTGTCAGCCCCTTGATTTAGGTGCCTTAAGAAAGGTCACATTGTATCACTTTTACTTTTTGTATCCATTTTCTTCTGACGTCATTTATAGGTTTCATTTTAGCATATTTATTGCAGGACATGCAATCTAAAAATCAGCTATTCACACTAGTGCTACATATTTATTACTCTGTATAACTGCAGAATTATTAGCTTAGATATACCGGCGCAGGTGTGGCTGGATGCATCTACTTTGTATTTTATTAAAAGAAACAAGAGATAATTAGACACTGAACCAAGTAGCCAGCTGTTGGATGACTATTTTATTTTAATCTGTATATGTTTTTGTTTTATCTTAATTTATTTTTTTAAATGATTGTAATACATAATGAAGCTGAGTTATAGCATCTAGACACATCGACAATAACCTATCACAGGTTGGTGCATTTTAATGTGGGACCGAGTGACAGAAACCAGAATGATGTCAGGTTTGATCCGCAATCTGTGCTAAATAGATTACATAGAATTTACAGTGCAGAAGGAGGCCATTCGGCCCATCGAGTCTGCACCGGCTCCTGGAAAGAGCATCCTACCCAAAATTAACACCGCCACCCTATTCCCATAACCCAGTAACCCCACCCAACACTAAGGGCAATTTTGGACACTGAGGGCAATTTATCATGGCCAATACATCCAACCTGCACATCTTTGGACTATGGGAGGAAACCGGAGCACCCGGAGGAAACCCACGCACACACGGGGAGGATGTGCAGACTCCGCACAGACAGTGACCCAAGCCGGAATCAAACCTGGGACCCTGGAGCTGTGAAGCGATTGTGCTATCCACAATGCTACCGTGCTGCCAATTGATGTGCCAATTGAGGAGCAAAGGGATGAAGGGGAACAGATATGGCTAGGGTCAAGCGTGGGATCAGGTGTAATGGTTGTTCTTGTCCGCTTGGATCTAACATAATAATGACCTTTTATTGTCACAAGTGTGAAGTTACTGTGAAAAGCCCCTAGTCGCCTGTTCGGGTAAGCTGGTATGGGAATTGAACCCGCGCTGCTATCCTTGTCTGCATCACAAACCAGCTGCCTAGCCCACTGAGCTAAACCAGCCCTTTGCCTCTTTTGTGTGGACCATGAATTGGATTCAACTTGAGTTGTTTTTTGGAGCAGGCAGGGAAAAGGGCAGCATGGTGGCACAGTGGTTAGCACTGCTACCTTACAGTTCCAGGGACCCGGGTTCAATTCCGGCCTGGGTTGACTGCCTGTGTGGAGTTCGTACTTTCTCCCCTTGTCTGCGTGGGTTTCCCCTGATTTCCTCCCACAGTCCAAAGCTGGGCAGGTCAGGTGGATAGGCCGTGCTAAATTGCCCCTTACTGCCCAAAAGGTTAGATGGGGTTACAGGGAGATGGTGGAGGCGTGGGCTTAAGTAGGGTGCTCTTTCCAAGGGCCAGTGCAGACTCGATGGGCTGAATGACCTCTTTCTAGTAGGGATTCCATGGGATTCTATGGATTAGGCCTTGCCTGGCCACTCTGTGCTTTGATGTAGTAATTCTGAGGAAGGAGTAAACAAATTAAGGGGTATCGATTCACAAATCATTAACAGTGATGACGAAGGTTAACAGAGCTGTTAAATACACAATCAAAGGCCGAGGGCGAAGGAATTCTCGTTTTTCTCCTGGATCGATTACTTTGTGTTGGACAGGACGTTGGTGGCGGGGCTGGTCAGTTTGGAGTTCTGGGCAATTGTGGTTTTGGACCATGCGCCGCATTGGGTGGACACGCAGGTGAAATGGGCAGGGGTGGGGGGGGGGGCAGTGCCCGCAGTGGAGGTTGGATGTGGGGCTGTTGGCAGATGTTCGTGAGCATTCGGGGATATATGGAACTGCATGAGGTTTCGGCCGCCATGCTGTGGGAGGCACAGAAGGCAGTAGTAAGGGGGAAGTTTATCTCAATACGGGCACACAGAGACAAGGCGAAGCGGGCAAAGATGGCAAGATTAGTGGAGGAGATTCTGCAGATGGATAGGAGATATTCGGAGACGGGGTTGTTGAGGGAGTGGCAGAAACTCCAGATGGAGTTTGGGTTGATATCCACGGGTAAGGTGGGAGGTAGTTGAGCAGGTCGGGGGGGAGGGGGGGGGTCTAATGATATGGGGAAAAGGAGTAGGATGTTGGCACATCAATTGAGAAAGCAAGAGGCAGTGAGGGAGGTTGGAAAGGTGAAGGATAGCGGGGGGAATATGGCCTTGGACCCGGTGGGGGTGAATGGGATGTTTGGGGAATTTTGTAAGAGATTGTATGAGTCGGAACCCCGGCCGGGTTGGAGGGAATGAGACATTTTTTGGAGGGGTTGGAGTTCCCTAGGGTGGAGGAGGACCTGGTGGAGGGGCTGGGAACCCCCATTGGGCTGGTGGAGGTGGTGGAGGGTATGGGGGCAATGTCAGCGGGGACAGGAATTTTATAAAAGGGTTTCAGAGGACTTGGGGCCTCTGCTGGTAAGGATGTTTAATGCAACGAGAGAGCAGGGGGGTGCCCCCCCCCCCCCCCCCCAACGCTGTCGCAGGCCTCAATCTCCTTAATCTTAAAGAGGGACAAGGAAGGGGCAGCATGTGGCGCAGTGGGTAGCACTGGGACTACGGTGCTGAGGACCCGGGTTCGAATCCCGGCCCTGGGTCACTGTCCGTGTGGAGTTTGCACATTCTCCCCGTGTCTGTGTGGGTTTCACCCCCACAACCCAAAGATGTGCAGGGTAGGTGGATTAGCCACGCGAAAGTGCCCTCTTAATTGGAAACAAAATAATTGGGTATTCTAAATTTATTTTTTAAAAAAGAAAAAAAAGGGACAAGGATCCGGAGCAGTGTGGGTCCTACAGGCCAATTTGATTGTTAAATGTGGACGCTAAGTTGTTGGCCAAGATTTTGGCCTCAAGGATTGAGGACTGTGTGACGGGGGTGACAGGGGAGGACCCAATGGGGTTTGTTAAGGGGAGGCATTTGTCGTCTAACTTCAGGCAGCTGTTGAATGTTATAATGATGACTCGGAGGGATGAAGTGTGGTGGTCGCCATGGATGCGGACAAGGCCTTCAATCGGGTGGAGTGGGGCTATCTGTGGCAGGTGCTGGGGCAGTTTGGGTTATGCAGGGGTTTGTGGATTGGGCCCGGCTGTTGTACCGGGTGGCAGTAGCGAGTGTGTGAACGAACTGGGTGAGTTCAGAATATTTCAGGCTGCATCGGGGGATGAGGCAGGGTTGCCCACTCTCTCCACTGCTCTTTGCCTTGGCTATAGTAACATTGCCGATGGCACTGAGAGCATCAAGGGACTGGCAGGGGATGGTGCAGGGGGTGGAGCATTGGGTACTTTTGATTGCGGACAGTCTGCTGCTCCAAATATCAAACCCTTTGGAAGGTGTTGGGGGGATCATGGGCATAGTGGAGAAATTTGGACGGTGTTCGGATATGAATAGAATATGGGGAAGAGCGAGGTTTTTCCGATTCAAACGAGGGGGCAGGAGAAGAGGCTGGGGAGTTGCCGTTTAGAGTAGTGGGGGGTGAACCTTTTGGGTATCCAGGTGGCATGGGGGTAGGAGCAGCTGCACAAGCTGAATTTGGCTCGGTTGGTGGATTTTAGGAGGTGGGATGCGCTCCCGCTGTCACTGGCGGGACAGGTGCAATCCGCGAAGGTGACGGTTCTCCCGAGGTTCTTGTTTCTGTTCCAGAATCTTTATCCTGAAGGCTTTTTTTTAAGGAGGGTGACTGCACTGAATTTGGGGTTTGTTTGGGCGGGTAAGGCCCCGCGGGTGAAGAAGATGAATGCATCCTCGTTGTGCGCTAGGCTTAGCCTCATCCAGTTTAAGGTGGCCCACAGGGCACATATGACTGTGGCCTGGATGAGCAGGTTTTTTTGAAGGGCTGAAGATAGGTGTGGGCAGTATGCAGCTGGGCCGGCGAATCATGTCCACATGTTTTGGGATGTCCAAAGCTTGGGGGATTCTGGCAGTGGTTTGCCGATGTTATCACGTTACGAAGGTGAAGGTGGTCCCGAGTCCAGAAGCGGCGATCTTCAGAGTGTCAGAAGACCCGGGAGTCCAGGGGGTGAGAGAGGCCCATGTCTTGGATTTTGCCTCCCTGGTAGCCCGGAGTCGGATCTTATTCCTTTTCCAGAAGAATAGCATCAAAAGCAGCGAAGATATGCCAAATGATCTACAATCTTGGTTGGACCATATTTGAAGGACCGCATATAGTTTTGGTTTCCTATTATAAAGGGGATGTAGAGGCGTTAGAGAAGGTGCAAAAAAACCAATTGGCCAGGATGATGCCAGAACTGAGCAGCTCCAACTATCAGGAAATTCTAACGGACCTGGATTCTTTTCTCTCGAAAAGCGAGGGCTGAGCAGTAACCTCACCAAAGTCTTTAAAACTGCAAAGAGGTTTGATAGGATGGGCGTAGCGATGTTTCCACTTGAGGGAAACTAGGGACCATAAATATAAGATAGTCACCAGTCAAACCAATTGGAGATTTCGGGAGAAGGTGATCTGCCCAGAGAGTGGTGGAACGTGCTACCACAGGGGTAGTTGAGGCAAATAACATTGATGCGTTTAAGGGAAGGTAGATAATCACATGAGGGAAAGAGGAATCGAAGGGTAAAGGATGGGATAAGATGAGGAGCACTGGATTTCTTAGATGCAAAACAAAAAGACTCGAACAAGATGGGGGCGCAACATTTTTGGATCGATTAAGAGATGATGGGAAGGAAAGTGAAGCAGATTCTTTAAGAGCCTTTCAATGCAGGAAAACCTTTAATTACTGCAAGACTAACCATAGTTCATGTCAAACCTTGGATAAATCTGCGTCACTCAGCTTGTGAATGATAAATAACTGTTGAAAAGCGGGAGTTGATGGAGAGGAGTGAATTTGATGGGTTTATTACTTTGGACTGTTGGTGATGGGCAATAAATCTGTGTCCCATCTGCTTCCTTATTTTATCCTTGAAACGGAGTCCGAATGAAGCGTTGATTGGATTTAACACCTCGAGGTAATAAAATGATGTTTTATTGACCAGCGATGTTGTTTGTGAGGGGAAAGGGGGCTGTAGGGTTATATAAAGATGTGTGTTCACCGTTCATTGTACACCTCTGCTCTCTGTGTGTCTCTCTCACTCTCTTGTTTCGCAGACTCTTCAATCATGATGTCCTTGGTACTTGTAGCTGGTGTGTTGCTTCTGAGTGGATCCTGTGTCTTTGCTGTACCCATTGCAGACTCCCTGTACAGAGCAGGTAAGCAGGGGAGAGAGGATGAGGAAGGTATGTTGTTGACGGATGGGTTAACCTCGGCAGAACCTCGTCCAGTGTCACCATCATCATTCACACTTCTCCGTGTGTCAATATGAAAAAGGGTGCCATACAAACATGTTCCAATCTGGTATTGATGTGCCGTTTTAAAAAAATGTTTAAAGATTTCACAGCACTGTTAGGAAAAGAGCAGCAAAGCTCTCTGTGCCGTCCTGAACAATATTGTCCCTCAATCAACATCCTGATACTGTAGTATGTCATTGCTGTCTGTGGGTGCTTGCTGTGTAATTTGAATGCTGCATTTCCTACATTACAACAGTGACTATACTTTAAAAAGTACTTCATTTACTCTAAAGCGCTTTGGGATATTCTGTGGTCATGTACGATGCTGTTTAAATGCAAGTTTTTTATTTCAGTGTTATTGTACTCTGATACCTGTTCTTGGATGCATGGGGTTTAGCTCACCTGGCTAGACAGCTAGTGGTGCAGGCCAGCAGCGTGGGTTCAATTCCCGTACCAGCGGACGTTATTCTCAACCTCGCCCCTCGCCTGCGGTGTGGTGATCCTCAGGTTAAATCACCACCAGTCAGCTCTCCCCCTCAATGGGGAAAGCAGCCTACGGTCATCTGGGACTATGGGGACTCTACCATCTAGGGTGTAAGTTTGTATATTGAAATGTAAAAGTTAATTAAGGCTGGCGTTTATTTTGAATTATCAAGGAGTAATGTTTCCGATACTTTTTTTAAATTATAAATTTAGAGTACCCAATTATATTTTCCAATTAAGGGGCAATTTAGCGTGGCCAATCCACCTACACTGCACATCTTTGGGTTGTGGGGGCGAAACCCACGCAGACACGGGGAGAATGTACAAACTCCACACGGACAGTGACCCAGGGCCGGGATTCGAACCCGGGTCCTCAGCGCCGTGTTTCCGATACTTTTAACGTGTGCCAAATTCCTGAACATGATGGAGTTTAGTTCAGGTTTCACAAAGTTAACTGGTGATGCAGCTGATGGAGTTTCAGTTAAATCTTCTCTCTCTCATTCTGTTGATAGTTTTGTCCTTCTCGTTGAAGAACTGCAATCATAATTTACTGGTTGGGAGGGGGTTAGATGTTAAGATTAAGTGACTAATCCATTTACTCCTGACCAAATTAAACCACTCCCATTTTATGCGGAAGGGGGGGGGGGGGGGGGGATGGTGGTTACTGCCTACCTTTCTGTTACTGATTTAAAAGACCACTTTGCAGTGTGAACGTGCAGCCAGGACCTAAACTCAGTGGGATGTCTGCCATTCAGTGGGAGGAGATCCCACCCACCAGGGCTGTCAGTCGGACTGATTGGCCAACAGCTCGAGCAGATCCCCTCCCCCTGTGATGCCATGACCCAGCAGTGGGCATTGCTGGGACTGCAAGGGTCCTTGGCATGAAGAGGGCAAGCCAGTGGAGAGAGATATGTCTCCCCAACAAAGTTGTTTGACAAATAAAGCAACCTTCCTACTCTTGCCCGCCTGCCATGCCAACTGCATCGTGGCATGGGCAGGTTAATATTGGCACCAGCTGACTCGTTAACTTTCTCTTCAAAATGGCAGGTGGGTTGCCAGTTTTGGCCCCTGAATTCTGGAGGCCGGATGGGGAGTGGGCGAGCCACCGTCATATTTTACAAACCCCTCCACTGAAACCACACCGACTGGGGAGAGAGAGGGGAGGAAGGGAGAGGGGTAAATTCAGCCCCAGTGATTTCAAGGCCGGAGATTATAGTGTCGTTGACCATGGAGTTTATACTGGCAGTGCGGGTTTCTCCCTGTCTGGTACCTGAGCAGGAGAAGAGGTTTGCTGGAAGATTTGTAAAAATATTTTAATTTTGATTGTGTCCTTTTTTCAAAAATTTACAAGCGGAATTTGAACATTTTCAACAGCTTCGATTTTGAAAGACTTTTTTTCTCTTCTACTTCCTTCCCTGCACTTTTGAGATTTCAGGGCGATGATCCTTCGTCAGAATTTTTTTGAAAGTGATACATTCACCGTGTTCCTTTCTCCGGACTTGCTGCCAAACGCTTTGGGCGGAATTCTCCGTAACGCCCGATGCCGTAGTGAAATCCGGAGTGTTTCATGACGGCGTCAGAGGCCGCTCCTCACCCCCTATTCTCCCCCCCCCCCCCCCCGGGGGGCTGGGAGGGCCGTGCCGTAAATCTCGGCTGCCGGACCGTGACGCTGGCATCAAGGCCCCGGCGCACCGAGAATGACGCGGCCGGCGGTGCCTAATGACATCAGCCGCGCATGCGCAGGTTGGCCGGCGCCAACCCGCGCATGCGCGGTTGCCATCTTCCCCTCCGCTGCCCCGCAAGACGTGGCGGCTTGATCTTCCGGGGCAGCGGAGGGGAAAGAGTGCGTCCCTTGGAGATGCCGGCCCGACGATCGGTGGGCATCGATCGCGGGCCAGTCCCCTCCCGAGCACGGCCGTGGTGCTCAATCCCCTCTCCGCCCCCCACAAGCCACAAACTCAACTTTGGCGCCCTGGTCACGCCAGCAGCGACCAGGTGTGGTTGCCGCCGGCGTGAACAGGTCGGGAACGGCAGGCCGCTCGGCCCATCTGGGCCGGAGAATCGTGGGTCGCCATGAAAAACGGCGACCTGCGTTTCTCCGAGCGGCGTGTCTTTTGAGGGGGGTGGGAGAATCGCCGGGGGGGGGGGGGGGGGGGGGGGGCCAGAGCGGTCCTCCCATGATTCTCCCACCAGGCCCAGGCAGCGGAGAATCGCGCCCTTTGTTTTTATTTCAGATTTCCAGCATCTGCAGCACTTTATCCTTCAAGTAAGCAGCTGGACTGATAGCCTTTGTTTAGGGTTAGATAATATTAAGGTGCTGTAGGTGGGTGACGACACTCCGTGTTTTGGGCAGGAGTCTGAGACAGAGTACTCTGGCTGGGTTCGGGTAAGGAGCCATATAGCCTTTGGTTTTCCAGAGTTCTGATGTTCTAATGCTCAGATGATTCTCTTCCAGGATCCAGTGAGGAAAACCAGCCTTTAAGTCTGGACGAATTGCAAAGTTTGGACAATAACCTTCTGTGGAACCCATCCGCCACGATGTCCAAAGCCAGCCTCTATGATGCCATCAGAGATCTCGAAGCTGCTGAACAACTTAAGAATGGTACAGTCCACAAAACGACACCCCAAGACATTCCCTCCACCTCCGCTCACATCTTGAGTTTAGATAGTCAAGGTGAAGGAAGGCCTGCACACAGTGCAGTTACAATGTTAGGTCCCGAGATGTCTTTAGAAAGTGCTATACACAGGATATTCACTGAGAAAGCAGGTTGCAGCTAGTGGTCAGGAAGCTGTACTGTAATTCTGGGACCTGGGTTAGCATCAGGCCAGATTAGTGGGCACGATTCTCCCATCGCGGGACAGAGTGTCCGCATCGTCGTGAACACCGTCGCATTTCACGACGGCGCGGAACGGGCACGGGCACGAGCGATTCTGTCCCCTACAGGGGGCCAGCATGGCACTGGAGCGGTTCACACCGCTTCAGCCTCACTTCCTGGCACGCACTGGGGGCAGCGCCAACCCGGGCATGCGCGGTGGCTTTACGGAATGCGCCGGCCCCGACGCAACATGACACAGGAGTTCTGGGGCCGGACACGCAACAAAGTTAGGTCCGGGGGGGGGGGGGGGGGGGGGGGGGGGGGAGAGATGCTGGCCTGCCGAATCAGTGGGCCCCGATCCTGGGCCAGACCCCATCGGAGGCCCCCTCCGGGGACAGAGCCCCCCCCCCCCCAATAGGCTGCCCCCGCGACCCTTCGCGCAGAGTTCCTGCCGGCAGCGAGCCGGTGTGGACGTCGCCGGCGGGACTCTGCTTTTTCTGCGCAGCTGCTTGGCCCATCCGGGCCGGAGAATCGACGGCCCGGCCTCCTACAGTGGCCCGTGACCGGTGCCGCGCCAAATGCGCCAGCGCAAATGCTGCCGATTCTCCGCACCTCGGAGAATCGCACGCCGGCGTCGGGGCGCAGTTGCGCCGATTCTCCGGCCCGGTGCGGGGCTGGTAGAATTGCGCCCAGTGTGTTGAAAATCTCCCGTCTGCTGCCTGGGTTTGGACAGACTTCATCTAACTGTTCTTGGCACGACAGCTGCTTCCACTTCGTCATACGTTGGTAATCATATAATCGAGGTTAGAGTGGCTAGTGCAGGAAATGACAACATGCAACATCGGCTAGCACAGTAGCACAAGTGCATAGCACTGTGGCTTCACAGCGCCAGGGTCCCAGGTTCAATTGCGCACAGTGCCAAAATGGTTAGGAGGGGTTATTGGGTTAGGGGGATAGGGTGGAAGTGAGGGCTTAGGTGGGTTGGTGCAGACTTGATGGGCCGAATGGCCTCCTTCACAATTGTATGTTCTATAATGCAGTAGGGCAGGCATTGTCAAACTCAGGGGTGCAATCCGCGGGTGGGTGTCGGGAGGGTCGCAGAGCAGTCTGTCCGCTCCCGATCGCGTAAATCCGCGTGCAACAGCTGCAGCAGCCGGCTTTTAATAATGGCGGCTGCGAGTGGCCTTCAAAATGGCCAGGAACAGATTTTTAAAAATTGGCCGCACTGCGCATGTGTGCCTGCTCATCGGTGCATACACAAAACAATGGGAGTGTTTGATGGGGACAGTGTGGAGGGAGCTTTACTCTGTATCTAACCCCGTGCTGTACCTGTCCTGGGAGTATTTGATGGGGACAGTGTAGAGGGAGCTTTACTCTGTATCTAACCCCGTGCTGTACCTGTCCTGGGAGTGTTTGATGGGGACAGTGGAGAGGGAGCTTTACTCTGTATCTAACCCTGTGCTGTACCTGTCCTGGGAGTGTTTGATGGGGACAGTGTAGAGGGAGCTTTACTCTGTATCTAACCCCGTGCTGTACCTGTCCTGGGAGTGTTTGATGGGGACAGTGTAGAGGGAGCTTTACTCTGTATCTAACCCGTGCTGTAGCTGTCCTGGGAGTATTTGATGGGGACAGTGTAGAGGGAGCTTTACTCTGTATCTAACCCCGTGCTGTACCTGTCCTGGGAGTGTTTGATGGGGACAGTGTAGAGAGAGCTTTACTCTGTATCTAACCCCGTGCTGTACCTGTCCTGGGAGTATTTGATGGGGACAGCGTAGAGGGAGCTTTACTCTGTATCTAACCCCGTGCTGTACCTGTCCTGGGAGTGTTTGATGGGGACAGTGTAGTTTTACTTTGAGATGTGTTGCAGTGCTATCTTCTCCTCTGGAGGAAGCTTCCCACTCACAAGCCAGTTTTACAGGTTTATTCTCTGCCTGGGGTTCTGAGCATCAATCTGAGGCTTGTCCTCCATTGTTTTGTATAAGATTTGAACTGAAACTTCCTTCCTTGTCAACAGGTCTGAGGGAAATCAGTGACACTGACTTGGGAAACGTCAAAGAGGTGAGTTGAGAACATGGGAACTCTGAGACACCATTGCTTTTAGAGGCAGCACACCTGCCAGTTATCCCCTCGCCTGTCAGTCATCCCCTCGCCTGTCAGTCATCCCCTCGCCTGCCAGTTATCCTCTCGCCTGTCAGTCAACCCCTCGCCTGTCAGTCATCCCCTCGCCCGTCAGTCATCCCCTCGCCCGTCAGTCATCCCCTCGCCCGTCAGTCATCCCCTCGCCCGTCAGTCAACCCCTCGCCTGTCAGTCATCCCCCTCACCCGTCAGTCATCCCCTCGCCCGTCAGTTATCCCCTCGCCTGTCAGTCATCCCCTCGCCCGTCAGTCAACCCCTCGCCTGTCAGTCATCCCCTCGCCTGTCAGTCATCCCCTCGCCCGTCAGTCATCCCCTCGCCCGTCAGTCATCCCCTCGCCCGTCAGTCATCCCCTCGCCCGCCAGTCATCCCCTCGCCCGTCAGTCATCCCCTCGCCCGCCAGTTATCCCCTCGCCCGTCAGTCAACCCCTCGCCCGCCAGTTATCCCCTCGCCCGTCAGTCATCCCCTCGTCCGTCAGTCATCCCCTCGCCCGTCAGTCATCCCCTCGCCCGTCAGTCATCCCCTCGCCCGTCAGTCAACCCCTCGCCCGTCAGTCAACCCCTCGCCCGTCAGTCAACCCCTCGCCCATCAGTCAACCCCTCGCCCGTCTGTCAATCACTCGCCCGTCAGTCAACCCCTCACTCATCAGTCATCCCCTCACCTAGACACGGAGTCATTAATACGATAAGAATGACATTCAGCCCATCGAGTCTATGCCAGCACAGCTCCTGGCACTGCCACCTCGGGATCATCCCAGGGTACTACCAGGACATGTCCCGCTCCCCCCTGAACGCTATGCCCCCCGGTGTGATCTCTTAAAAATTTTTTTTTAGAGTACCCAATTCATTTTTTCCAATTAAGGGGCAATTTAGCGTGGCCAATCCACCTATCCTGCACATCTTTGGGTTGTAGGGGCGAAACCCACGCAAACACGGGGAGAATGTGCAAACTCCACATGGACAGTGACCCAGAGCCAGGATCGAACCTGGGACCTTGGCGCCGTGAGGCAGCAGGGCTAACCCACTGCACCACTGTGCTGCCCTAGCCGGTGTGGCCTCTTCACCTGGGTCACATTCCTCCAGACCTGTTGTAAACCTCTCCGATGTGACGTCACGTCAGCGAGGGGCAAATGGCGGGCATGGGGGGGGGGGGGGGGGGGGGGGAGAATGATCACACCATGAGATCGTACCACTGAGGTTCTCGTTTGTACCGGTGGCAAATGTGGGTGCAAAACCTCGGCCAGTCTTCAACCAGCCGTGTGGCCAATGACTTCCAGGTCATTACCACCCATTGCATGTTAACGTTCTTCCTCACAAACCCCCAACATTTCTTGTCCAAATCCTGTCACCCATCCCCTCTTTTCCCGCTAACTATTCACCTGTCAGTCAATCCCTCCTGCGTCTGTCAGTTCCTCACATTCAACTAATGCCGAATGTGGGTAAAGTCTTGGAGAGGATTATAAGAGATACGATTTATAATCATCTAGATAGGAATAATATGATTAGGGATAGTCAGCATGGTTTTGTGAAGGGTAGGTCATGCCTCACAAACCTTATCGAGTTCTTTGAGAAGGTGACTGAACAGGTAGACGAGGGTAGCGCAGTTGATGTGGTGTATATGGATTTCAGTAAAGCGTTTGATAAGGTTCCCCACGGTCGGCTATTGCAGAAAATACAGAGGCTGGGGATTGAGGGTGATTTAGAGATGTGGATCAGAAATTGGCTAGTTGAAAGAAGACAGAGGGTGGTGGTTGATGGCAAATGTTCAGAATGGAGTTCAGTTACGAGTGGCGTACCACAAGGATCTGTTCTGGGGACGTTGCCATTTGTCATTTTTATAAATGAACTAGAGGAGGGCGCAGAAGGTTGGGGGAGTAAATTTGCAGATGACAATAAAGTCGGTGGAGTTGTAGACAGTGCGGAAGGATGTTGCAGGTTACAGAGGGACATAGATAAGGTGCAGAGCTGGGCTGAGAGGTGGCAAATGGAGTTTAATGTGGAGAAGTGTGAGGTGATTCACTTTGGAAAGAATAACAGGAAAGCGGAATATTTGGCTAATGGTAAAATTCTTGGTAGTATGGATGAGCAGAGGGATCTCGGTGTCCATGTACATAGATCCCTGAAAGTTGCCACCCAGGTTGATAGGGTTGTGAAGAAGGCCTATGGTGTGTTGGCCTTTATTGGTAGAGGGATTGAGTTCCGGAGCCATGAGGTCATGTTGCAGCTGTACAAAACTCTGGTACGGCCGCATTTGGAGTATTGCGTACAGTTCTGGTTGCCTCATTATAGGAAGGACGTGGAAGCTTTGGAACGGGTGCAGAGGAGATTTACCAGGATGTTGCTTGGTATGGAGGGAAAATCTTATGAGGAAAGGCTGATGGACTTGAGGTTGTTTTCGTTAGAGAGAAGGTTAAGAGGTGACTTGGCATACAAAATGATCAGAGGGTTAGATAGGGTGGACAGTGAGAGCCTTCTCCCACGGATGGAGGTGGCTAGCACGAGGGGACATAGCCTTAAATTGAGGTGTAATAGATATAGGACAGAGGTCAGAGGTAGGTTTTTTACGCAAAGAATGGTGAGGCCGTGGAATGCCCTACCTGCAACAGTAGTGAACTCGCCAACATTGAGGGCATTTAAAAGTTTATTGGATAAGCATATGGATGATAATGGCATAGTGTAGGTTAGATGGCCTATAGTTTTTGACTTCCCATGTCGGTGCAACATCGTTGGCCGAAGGGCCTGTACTGCGCTGTATCGTTCTATGTTCTGTCACCTCTTCCCCTGGGAGTGTTTGATGCGACAATGTAGAGGGAGCTTTTCTCTGTATCTAATCCCATGGGGAGTTCCTCTGCAGTCGAATAGACTCCTTATCCTCAATGTCTTGCTGTTGCTTATGAAGGATGGGCATGAGGTTTCGGTAAGTCAGGGTGCCTGGAACTGTCTGTGTCGGCAGCATCAACCTCTGAGCCGGTAGGTGGAGTTGGGGGCTTCAGGTATGGATTGTGGCGGGGTGGGGGCTGGATGGGAAAGGGGGGTTACGTAAGGATTTGGGTGGGGGTTTAATGTAGGATAGGGGTAGGGGCCAGGATGGGTGCAGAAGGGGACTTGAGGTTGGAAATCGAATCCTTTGAAACCTTGGCAACCAGTCTCTGTTCTGATCCCCTCTGCAGATTCTGTATGGAAGGAGAACGCAGCCAAAAGCAGGCCGCCTGCTCACTGGAAAAGGCAGAAAACAATACAAGAAACGTAACAACTTCTCAGACTGCTTCTGGAAATACTGCGTGTGATATCAGCCGCCTGCTGCCCGGTTTTGAAACGATCCTCTTGTGGTTATTTTTAATAAACGTCTGGCACTGTTCGAAAATATGTAAATGTTTTCTGGTACTTAATAAGCAAATCACCACTTATTAAAAATTAATGAAGCATTGTGGAATGTTATATCTGTGCTTCAGTTATCAATAAAAATTGTATGTTTTGCAAACACGTGGTTCTTCTCAGATACAAATGAGACGGATCGTAACATTCACATCATGATTTATTTAGGGAAACTTAAATTGTACAATTCAAGTACCAGATACAATATGGATACAATGTATTTGGGGTATAATCTATCAGGATACAGTGTGTCCGCAACCCCACAGCATGAAACCAATATCAGGTGCAACATCCTTTTGTTTCCAACAGGAATTGTTCGTCTTGATCTTCCTGCTGGGATGATGGGATCTTCCTCGTCACTCCGTGTCCATCCTCTGGACAACCTCCTCCACCAGCTCCAGTGCTAACGGAGTGCTTGTTTCTTTCAGTACAGCAGTGGTGCCCTTCTTGTAGCGATACTGACCCTCCCTGCAGGAAATGACAGCGGTAATCAACGGGGTTGGTGAACGGCAGTGTGGCGGGGGGCTGGGGTGGGGGATGTAGGGGTAGGGGAGACACAGAATGATGCAGCAAAGAAAGAGACCATTTGCCTTTTAGTGTCCGTAACGGCAATTTGAACGGGTGAGTTAGTCCCATTCCCTCTGCACTTTCCACAGAGCCCTGCACAAGTATTTATCTACTTTCAATCAGTCAATTCCCGATCATACCACGTTGTAAAAAAAACATTTCTCCTAATCTCTTTTGCAGATCATTTTAAATCTACGTCCTCTGGTCAACCAATTTCTCCTGACCTACTCCAACAAAACCTTGATCATTTTAAAGAACTTTGGCTGTTAAATCTATTACTATTAAATCTCCTCTAATTCTGATCTGTTTGAAAGAGAACAGTCCAGCTTCTCACTGAGAGAAAGCTCCTTCCCTGGGACAGTTCAGGTAAACCTCCTCCATACCCTCTCTGAGGTCTCGATACTCTTCCTAAAGTGTGCTCCCTAAGTCTCTATCTGAGGCCCAATCAGTGTTTATTAGCATTTATTGTCTATGCCACTTTTCCCCATGATGCCCCTGTCCTTCCAATGAGTTACCCCGAGAGCTGTGCACTTACTTTGTGCCCTTCTTGTTGGGGCAGTCGAAGGTACGAAGAAACTCGGTCTTGTTTTTGGTGATGACGAGAAGGTCAACGTTACTCCCAGAGCCCAGGTCACAAAATATTCCGGCTAGGACGGCTTCACGGACCAGCTGCTTGGCTGCTTCCTCCTAGAAATAAATAACCAGCCTCAGAGAGAATCGTGGCAGCTTCGATTCCAAACAGTGCCCAGGGCTGGGGGAATCCAGAGCTGGATTAACCAAGGGCCCAGGCCTGGTGTAACCCAGGCCCAGAGTAACCCAAGGCCCAGAGTAACCCAGGGCCCAGGCCTGGTGTAACCCAAGGCCCAGGTTTGGAGAAACCCAGGGCCCAGGCCTGGTGTAACCCAAGGCCCAGGCCTGGTGTAACCCAAGGCCCAGGTTTGGAGTAACCCAGGGCCCAGGCCTGGTGCAACCCAGGGCCCAGGTTTGGAGTAACCCAGGGCCCAGGCCTGGTGCAACCCAGGGCCCAGGCCTGGTGCAACCCAGGGCCCAGGCCTGGAGTAACCCAGGGCCCAGTGTAACCCAAGGCCCAGGCCTGGTGCAACCCAAGGCCCAGGTTTGGAGTAACCCAGGGCCCAGGCCTGGTGCAACCCAGGGCCCAGGCCTGGCGTAACCCAGGCCCAGGCCTGGTGCAACCCAGGGCCCAGGCCTGGCGTAACCCAGGCCCAGAGTAACCCAGGCCCAGAGTAACCCAGGCCTGGTGCAACCCAGGGCCCAGGCCTGGTGTGACCAAGGGCCCAGGCTTGGTGTAACCCAGGACCCTGGCCTGGAGTAACCCAGGACCCTGGCCTGGAGTAACCCAGGGCTAAAACCTGGAATATACCAGGGTCCAGGGCATAACATAGAGGCCAAGCCTTGAGTAACCCAGGGGCCAGGCTAGGAGTAACCCAGGGTATTGGTTTGGAATAACCCAGCATAAGTGTAAAAGAAAAGTTGCATGTCAGTACCGTAGTACAAGGTCCTGTGTTGTTTTAAAGTACAGTGGCGTGTAAACCTGCTATGGCCTTTAGTTCTTCATGTATTTTCCTAACACAGTGTGTTAAGCAGCATAGGGGATGTAATGGGGTGGGGGGGGGGGGGGGGGGAGATAGGGTTTGATGTGGGGCAGAGGGACTATAGCGGGTGCTGAGAGGGTATGTGTGTGGGGACGGGAGACTGCTGCAAAAGGTGGAGAGATACTAAATGTATTGATGTCCAGGGAAGCGAGAATTCTCAATCCAGTTTTGGCTCCTTCACCGATGCGATAACAGCTGCAGCATCCAGTGGGCGGGTGAGATATTTACCCAAGAGTTTCCTGGGCAAGTCATTGGTGTAAGTCCCATGTAAAATAAGTGTAAAGTTCCTGTACAGAAAGAGCAAAAGAGGATTTCCAAATCAGAAACCATTCCGTCCCTTTGCTGAGCAGTGATTGCTGCGCTCAGGGTCGGGGTAGGAGGCTGCCACGGCAACAGCAGGGGAGGAGATCACGGAGTGCGCACCCGATCCTCATCAGGTCAGTCACTTTACCTCCATGTTTGGTTTGAATCGATCCTCCAGTACAGCGATGGCAGCTGTTGCGCCAGAACCTGCGTACAGGAGACACACATACAAACTCTCATTAATATCCTGACAGGTTTACACGTTCACAGACAGCATTAATCTTTGGAAAACAAGGCAGGCAGCGTGAATTAATCCGGGTGTTCCCGACCTCCATACCCCTTCCTCGGGTGCTGACCATCGCCGAGCTCCAGCCGCAGAGCACGGAACATTCCCGACCCAACCTCCTCGGGATGAGCCAACGTTGAGTGTGGCCAGCCAAGCTATTCAGAGGTCACGTGATGGAAACCTCCCGCAATCCACCCAGATCTGGGGCTAAATGGAAGCAAAGCCCCGTAGCGAGGACCTTTAGCCTTGTGTTTCCCGGCACTCGCATTGGCAAGAAACACATTGCTATCAAACGTCACTCGGGTTAGCTAGGAGGCCTCAGCCAGGAGTGTGTGGCCAAGGGCGCACATAGCCCCTTTTCTGCACCGAGGGGTTTGCTCGCCAGAACACCTCAGTGGAGCAAGAGATCGGGATGCCACGTTTAAACACGACCCCCTCCAGCCCCAACTCACGATGAGGGGGGTCCCCGCTCCCCCCAGCACCTGCACTGGGCACCCTGGCCCGATTGCTGCCACGCAGAAAATGCCAGCTTGGCAGTACCAAACTGATACACTGGCAGTGCCCCTGCCAATTGGCAGTATCACCTGGGTACCTTGGCAGTGCCAGAGTGGGGCCGACTCCTCAGTGAAAGTGAGCCAGAGCCGGAGAGGGAACCTGGCTCAGCCAATCAGGCGAAACAACCTTTAAATCCAGCACAGAAGGAGGCCATTCTGTCCACCGTGTCTGCACTGGCCCTTTGGTAGGAGCCATTCAATTAGTCCAAACACCCCGATTCTTTCCTCAAAGCTGCGGGAATGTTTCCCTTTCCAACTTTTAAAAAATCAGATTCTTGGGGGATTGTCGTAGTCAGCCCTAGACCTGCGCGATAGACGATGATTCAGGTGCAGTGTTAACTTCTCCTTACCCATGGCGACATATGGAAGTTTGTCCGTGGATCCGTGAGGGTACACTGCGTACAGGTGGGGCCCTGTGCAGTCCACACCACCGACTATCACTGATGCACTAATGTGCCCCTGGTACCTGAAGCAAGACAAGGATTAAGTTGAGTTTAAATCAGAAAGGGGTTAATTTCATGGGCAATAACTGTTGTGGAGCTGGGGGGGATTGGGGGGGGGGGTCAGTAGTAACAGGCTCACAATAAAGACTCACTATCCCATTAACACTAACAATGTCACGACAGCCGCCATTTTGAAAGGGGCCTCTTGCTAGGTGTCCAAGTCTCCTGCCTGATTCAGGCAATCAACCTCTTTTAATATAGGAACCAGGACCTTACCACATAAATAAAACCCTGATTACCCTTTTAGGATGGAACTTGGTGGATCGTAGTCTGTGCTGATTCCAACTAAACACACAGGCAATGGCCCACGGACGGTCAATTATATGTTAGCCCGGAACAGCAGGCGAGTCCTACAAAAATAATCCTGGCCTCTGCCTCAGATTCCAAATGCCCCCTGTCCCAGTCCCCGCAACCCTTCCCTGCCCCACGACCCAAACCCCGCAGTCACCCCAGTTCCAAACCCCACCTCCTGCCCATGATCCATCCCTGTGGCTTCCCAGATTGCAAATGTTCCCCATCAGCAAGGATTCCAACCTTCCCTGATATCCCCACCCCATAACAACATAACGCCACCCCCTCATCAACGTGCCCCTCTGCAAGAACCACTACTTTCAACTATTCTGACCAACTTCTCCACCGCCCCCCCCCCCCCCCCCCCCCCCCCCCAACACAGACATGCTGTGCCTCTTGGGAGTGGCAACTTGGTTTCCTTTGCCCAAGCTGGTGAGCTGTGCCAGGGTGTGCCCAGCTGGGCTCTTAAACTTTGCCAATTGAGTGGAAAGAAGGCTGGGGCCTCAAAATCACCCCTGGGGAGGAGGTTGTTGGCAGGGGAGGATGTGTTGGGGTGAGCAATAGGGTGGGTAATGGAGAATGAGAGGGATAGGGTATTAGGGATGGGAATGAGGATGGGGTGAGCAATAGGGTGGGTAATGGGGATCGAGAGGTGTACGGTGTTGGGGATGGGGAGGGTATTAGGGATGGGAATGAGGATGGGGTGAGCGATAGGGTGGGTAATGGGGATCGAGAGGTGTAGGGTGTTGGGGAGGCAGAGGGTATTAGGGATGGGAATGAGGATGGGGCGAGCGATAGGGTGGGTAATGGGGATCGAGAGGTGTAGGGTGTTGGGGAGGCAGAGGGTATTAGGGATGGGAATGATGGGGCGAGCGTGAGGATGGGGCGAACGTTAGGATGGGTAATGGGGAACGAGAGGGGTAGGGTGTTGGGGAGGCAGAGGGTATTAGGGATGGGAATGAGGTGGGTGCCAGGGAGGGTAATGGGGAGGGGATGGACAGATGACCAAAAGTCAAAAAAGTGTTCTGGTGTAGTTGCTTTTGGGGGGGGGGAGAGAGACAGCACAACCAAAACCCATTCTCCGACACTGACCCACAATTATCGTCCCGCCCACATAAGTGATCAGGAGTGACAGCCTGGTTGATCTTTTCTACAGTGATACTGAGGCACACTGTAATGAACTCAGTCTGGATTTATTCAGAGGGAAGTTTGTCCGTGGATCTGTGAGGATACACCTGGGCTCAAAACTGGGATACACAGCCTAAGGCAATATTCCTTTTACATGAGCCACGAGATGTTTTTTAAAAATTTGTTCATGGGATGTGGGCATTAACTGCCCATCCATCAGGACATTTAAGAGTCAACCACATTAAACAAAGAACAAAGAAAAGTACAGCACAGGAGCAGGTCCTTCGGCCCTCCTGTGCTGATCATGATGCCTGAACTACAAAGGAACTTCTACCCTTACTCGGTCTGTATCCCTCTATTTCCTCCCTATTCATGTATCCATCTTGATGCCCCTTAAATGTAGCCAATATGCCGGCTTCCACCACATCCTCTGTCAGCGCATTCCAGGCACCCACCACTCTCTGTGTGAAACTTACTCCACACATCTCCCTTAAACATTCCCCCTCTCACCTTGAACCTGTGCCCCCTGTGTAATTGACACTTCCACCCTTGGAAAAAGCCTCTGACTATCCAGCCTGTCTCTGCCTCTCATACATTTGGAAACCTCTATCAGGTCTCCCCTCAGCCTCCGCCTCTCCAGTGAAAACAATCCTTGTTTATTCAACCTCTCCTCATAGCCAACACCCTCGAGACCAGGTAACATCCTGGTGAACCTTCTTTGCCCTCTCTCCAAAGCTTCCATGTCCTTCTGATAATATGGCGGCCAGAACTGCACGCAATACTCCAAATGCGACCTAACCAAGTTTTTAGATAGCTGCAACATGATTTCCCAACTCCATGAATGCCCCAGCTGGTGAAGGCAAGCATGCCATATGCTGGGTGGCACAGTGGTTAGCACTGCTGCCTACGGTGCTGAGGACCCGGGCTCGATTCTGGCCCCGGGTCACTGTCCGTGTGGAGTTTGCACATTCTCCTGGCGTCTGCGTAGTTCTCACCCCCACAACCCAAAGATGTGCAGGTTAGGTCGATTGGCCACGCTAAATTGCCCCCAAAAAACAAAAAAGGGCTGTCATGTGCCTTCTTAATCACCTTGGCTGCCTGTGTTGCCACTTTTAGGGAAATGTGGACCTGCACGCCTAGATCCCTCTGCATATTAATGCTCCTAAGGGTTCTGCCATTTACAGTATAATTTATAACTAGATTTGATCCAAAATGCAGCACCTCGCATTTGTCCGTATTAAACTCCATCTGCCATTTCTGTGCCCAAGTCTCCAATCTATCTGTATCCTGTTGATTCCTCAGACTATCAGCAACTCCGCAAATTTTCATGTCATCGCAAACTTACTAATCAGGCCACCCACATTTTCCTCCAGATCGTTTATATATACTACAAACAACAGCGGTCCCAGCACTGATCCCTGCGGAACACCACTAGCGACAGATCCCCATTCTGAAAAACACCCTTCCACTGCTACTCTCTGTCTTCCATAACCAAGTCAGTTCTGTATCCATCTAGCCAGCCCACCCCAAATCCCATGGGCGCGATTCTCCGCCCCCCCATGCCGGGTGGGAGAATAGCGGGAGGGCCTCCCGACATTTTTCACGCCCTCCCGCTATTCTACCCCCCCCATGCCACGAATCGCCGCTCACCGTTTTTTACGGCGAGCGGCGATTCTCCGAGGCCGATGGGCCGAGCAGCCGGGCCTTCACGCCCGTTTCAACACGGCAGCAAACACACCTGCTCGCTGCCGTCGTGAAACGGGCGCCAGATGCCCGTCTGGGGCATCTGGGGGCCTGATTGGCACGGCAGTACCACGGCCGTGCCAAGTGGGGCATAGGCCATGTGTCCGTAACGGAATCGGCCCCAGACGTGAAGGCTGCCGTGGGTCACGGCTTGTCCCACGGCAGCCTTTACGATTTTCCGCATTTGCAGAGAATCTCGCCCCATGTGATTTTAGTTTTTGTACCAGTCTGCCATTTGGGACCTTGTCAAATGCCTTACGAAAGTTCATATAAACTACATCCACAGCCCTTCCCTCATCAAATTTCTTTGTCACCTCTTCAAAAAACTAAATCAAGTTGGTGAGACATGACCTTCCCCATACAAAACCATGCTGCCTGACACTAACTAGTCACTTTTCTCCAAATGTGCATATATCCTGTCCCTCAGCATCTTTTCCAAAAGCTTCCCACCATTGATGCCAGGCTCACTGGCCTATAATTTGATGGATTGTCCCTGCTTCCTTTCTTAAACATTGGCTATTCTCCAGTCCTCTGGAACTCTGTGATCAAAGGGGACGTGAATATATCTGTTAACGCCCCAGCTATTTCTCCCCTTGCCTCCTGGGGACTTTTCTACCTTTTTAAAAAAATTTTTAAAATAAATTTAGAGTGCCCAATTAATTTTTTCCAATTAAGGGGCAATTTAGAGTGGCCAATCCACCTATCCTGCACATCTTTGGGCTGTGGGGGTGAAACCCACGCAAACACAGGGAGAATGTGCAAACTCCACATGGACAAGTGACCCAGAGCCGGGATCGAACCTGGGACCTCGGCACCGTGAGGCAGCAGGGCTAACCCACTGCGCCACCGTGCTGCCCCTGGGACTTTTCTACCTTAATGCAATCCAGGATACTCAACACTTCCTCCTTTACTATATTGATGTTCTGAAGAGCGTTCATACACTTATCGCTGACCTCAAAATCCATCATATCCTTCTCCCCGGTGAATATCGTTACAAAGTACTCATTAAGGATTTCACCCACTTCCTGTGGTCCCACG
This sequence comes from Scyliorhinus canicula, assembly GCF_902713615.1. Lineage (NCBI taxonomy): Eukaryota > Metazoa > Chordata > Chondrichthyes > Carcharhiniformes > Scyliorhinidae > Scyliorhinus > Scyliorhinus canicula. The sequence goes on along the minus strand of NC_052161.1, from coordinate 124,090,334 downwards.
CATAACTTCCCTCCATTGTCCTGTGGATCTGGAGTCACATGTAGGCCAGACCAGGTAAGGTTGACAGATTTCCTTTCCGAAGAACATTAATGAACCAGGTGGATTTTTACGATAATCGACAATGGTCGTCATTAGACTTTTAATTCCAGGTTTTTATTGAATTAAAATTTCCCCATCAGCTGTAGTGAGATTCGAACCAATGTCCTTCGAGCAATTACTGGATTACTGGTCCAGCGACAATATCACTACGCCATTGCCTCCCTGAATTGTGCCATTGACCACACTCTTTCATTCTAACGATTAATGAGCCACCACGGTGAATCAAGAGTATTAAAGGAGCTGTTGTGTGCACACTCTCTCACCTGAACAACATCTGCTTCAGCATGCGGGTAACCGTGGCAACACGGGGTTTGCGCCCTGTTGACAGGCTGTGAAGCTGGATGTTAGAGGCCATCATCTGTGTTGTAACTTCAGCATCAGCTGCACAGCCAGCACCACAGCAGCTGGGGGGAGAGAGAGAGAGATGACGGCTTAATATCACAGGGAGAGTCCAAGGGGATTAATATCACCAAAATAGAGTGAGTCAGAGAGTGAAGGGTTAATATCACAGGGAGGGAGAGAGGCAGAGTGAAGGGTTCATATCACTGAGAGAGTCAGAGAATGAGGGGTTAATAACAGAGGGAGGGACAGAGGCAGAGTGAAGGGTTCATTTCACTGAGAGTCAGAGAATGAGGGGTTAATATCACTGAGAGAGTCAGAGAGTGAGGGGTTAATAACAGAGGGAGGGAGAGAGGCAGAGTGAAGGGTTCATATCACTGAGAGAGAGAGTCAGAGAGTGAGGGGTTAATATCATTGAGAGAGTCAGAGAGTGAGGGGTTAATAACAGAGGGAGGGAGAGAGGCAGAGTGAAGGGTTCATTTCACTGAGAGAGAGAGAGTCAGAGAGTGAGGGGTTAATATCACTGAGAGAGTCAGAGAGTGAGGGGTTAATAATAGAGGGAGGGACAGAGGCAGAGTGAAGGGTTCATATCACTGAGAGAGAGAGTCAGAGAGTGAGGGGTTAATATCACTGAGAGAGTCAGAGAGTGAGGGGTTAATAATAGAGGGAGGGACAGAGGCAGAGTGAAGGGTTCATATCACTGAGAGAGAGAGTCAGAGAGTGAGGGGTTAATATCACTGAGAGAGTCAGAGAGTGAGGGGTTAATAACAGAGGGAGGGAGAGAGGCAGAGTGAAGGGTTCATATCACTGAGAGAGAGAGAGAGTCAGAGAGTGAGGGGTTAATATCACTGAGAGAGTCAGAGAGTGAGGGGTTAATAACAGAGGGAGGGAGAGAGGCAGAGTGAAGGGTTCATATCACTGAGAGAGAGAGTCAGAGAGTGAGGGGTTAATATCACAGGGAGTGTGTGAGACAGAGAGTGAGGGGTTAATATCACAGGGAGAGTGACAGAGAGTGAGGGGTTAATATCACAGGGAGAGTGTGAGACAGAGAGTGAAGGGTTAATATCACAGGGAGAAAGTGAGACAGAGAGTGAGGGGTTAATATCACAGGGAGAGTGACAGAGAGTGAGGGGTTAATATCACAGGGAGAGTGTGAGACAGAGAGTGAGGGGTTAATATCACAGTGAGAGTGTGAGACAGAGAGTGAGGGGTTAATATCACAGGGAGAGTGTGAGACAGAGAATGAGGGGTTAATATCACAGGGAGAGTGGGAGACAGAGAGTGAGGGGTTAATATCACAGGGAGAGTGTGAGACAGAGAATGAGGGGTTAATATCACAGGGAGAGTGTGAGACAGAGAGTGAGGGGTTAATATCACAGGGAGAGTGTGAGACAGAGAGTGAGGGGTTAATATCACAGGGAGAGCGACAGAGAGTGAGGGGTTAATATCACAGGGAGAGTGTGAGACAGAGAGAGGGGTTAATATCACAGGGAGAGAGACAGAGAGTGAGGGGTTAATATCACAGGGAGAGTGTGAGACAGAGAGTGAGGGGTTAATATCACAGGGAGAGTGACAGAGAGTGAGGGGTTAATATCACAGGGACAGTGTGAGACAGAGAGTGAGGGGTTAATATCACAGGGAGAGTGACAGAGAGTGAGGGGTTAATATCACAGGGACAGTGTGAGACAGAGAGTGAGGGGTTAATATCACAGGGAGAGAGACAGAGAATGAGGGGCTAATATCACAGCGACAGTGTGAGACAGAGTGAGGGGTTAATATCACAGAGAGAGAAAGAGAGAGAGAGATTCAAAGTGTGTTAAAGAGACACAGCTAGTAGTGAAGAGTGTGTTGTATATTTAATTATTAATTAACTTTATGTTAATGTTAATAACTAGTGAGCAGATGTCATTTAGCAAGAGTCCACCAGAGGGGGTGATTTTCCAGGTATTGTGAGCCTGTCACTGTGGAACACAGACTGATCATGAGGATAATACTTACTAGATATTGGGGGCGATGTGGTGAATCTTGATACAGTTCTTGTCAGCAACAACCATGTCTTCCGTGGCTCGGGTATCAGCTCCCAGAATCACCCCATCCTACATAACAGGGAAAACGGTCAGTCAGCGTGCTCGTCATCTCTCACCGCTACACTCTGATCACGAGCTGACTCTCAGAAACTGGTCAACTGGTTTGAGTGGAGTGAGGCCAATTTAAACGTTCATGGCTGCCTCAGGACTGAGTAAAGGACAGGAAACCTGTTTTTTCCCCGATGATTTTTCTCTGTGGGTTATTGTCCAGGGAGATATGTCCCGGTGATTAAACTTTAATTCGCAGAGACTTTGAGGCAATTCTGAAGGATAGGTAACCGGGAGTTGTCGGCTGAAGACTTACCTTGAAGATGATACCGGTGATGGTGGTCCCGGTCTTTCTCGCTTTTGCAGGTTTGTAGCCCACCTGCTGCAGCTCCTTCTCCAGCGTTGCATTCCTGAAAGACACGAGAGATTTGAGAAGGAGGGTAAGGGGGAGAGAGAGAGCAAGTCGGGGGGGGGGGGGTTCTCTGCTCACCGTCACGTTGTGTGAAGATTGGCGGCTCTGTTTCCCGCATGCAAACCGTGACTACACATTAAAAAGATAGCGCATCGCCTGTGAAGAACTTTGGAACTTCCCACGGTTGCGGAAAGCATTTTATAAATGCAGATTGATTATTTTCTGACTTGAGTATTAGAAATGATAGAGTTGTGAGAGGGTCAATATCCAACAAGTGTAATCTGTCCACCTGCTGGTCAGACCTCACCCTGAGCCCTGGCTCGGTGTGAATTAATTTAGTTCACACAGTCACGGGGTCAAAGGGCAGGGGGGGGGGGGGTCGCTGCTTATCTTTTTCTTCAAAAAAATATACTTAATTGATAAAAACCCTAATAAAGGGGGGAGGGGAAGGGGAGAGGGGGAGGGGAAGGGGAGAGGGGGGAGGGGAAGGGGGGGAAGGGGAGAGGGGGAGGGGAAGGGGGGGGAAGGGAAGGGGAGAGGGGGAGGGGAAGGGGGGGGAGAGGGGAGGGGAAGGGGGGGAGAGAGGGGGAGGGGAAGGGGGGGAAGGGGGGGGGAAGGGGGGGGAAGGGGGGGGAAGGGGGGGGGAGGGGGGAGGGGAGGGGGGGAGGGGAGGGGGAGGGGGAGGGGAGGGGGAGGGGGAGGGGAGGGGAGGGGGAGGGGAGGGGGAGGGGGAGGGGGAGGGGGAGGGGGAGGGGAGGGGGGGAGGGGGGAGGGGGGAGGGGGGAGGGAGGGGGGCGGGGGAGGGGGGGAGGGAGGGGGGAGGGGGGGAGGGAGGGGGGAGGGGGGGAGGGAGGGGGGAGGGGGGGGAGGGAGGGGGGAGGGGGAGGAGGGGGGGGGGAGGGGGGGGAGGGGGGGAGGGGGAGGAGGGGGGGGAGGGGGAGGAGGGGGGGGAGGGGAGGAGGGGGGGGAGGGGGGGAGGAGGGGGGGGAGGGGGAGGAGGGGGGGGAGGGGGAGGAGGGGGGGAGGGGGGGGGAGGAGGGGGGGGGAGGGGGGGGGGGAGGGGGGGGAGGAGGGGGGGGAGGGGGGGGGAGGAGGGGGGGGGGAGGGGGGGAGGGGGGAGGGGGGGAGGGGGGGGGAGGAGGATGGGGGGGAGGGGGGAGGATGGGGGGGGAGGGGGGAGGATGGGGGGGGGGGAGGGGGGAGGATGGGGGGGAGGGGGGAGGGGGGGAGGAGGGGGGAGGAGGGGGGGGAGGAGGGGGGGAGGGGAGGAGGGGAGGAGGGGGGAGGGGGGGAGGGGAGGAGGGGGGAGGGGGGAGGGGGGGAGGGGAGGAGGGGGGAGGGGGGGAGGGGGGGGAGGGGAGGAAGGGGGGGGAGGGGGGGGGGGGGGAGGAGGGGGGAGGGGGGGAGGGAGGAGGGGGGAGGGGAGGAGGGGGAGGGGGGGGAGGGGGGAGGGGGGGGGGGGAGGGGGGGGGGGGGGGAGGGGGGAGGGGGGGGGAGGGGGGAGGGGGGGGAGGGGAGGGGGGGGAGGAGAGGGGGGAGGGGAGGGGGGGGAGGGGGGGGAGGGGAGGGGGGAGGGGAGGGGGAGGGGGGGAGGGGAGGGGGGAGGGGGGGGGAAGGGGGGAAGGGGGGGGAAGGGGAGGGGGGGAGGGGAAGGGGGGAGGGGGGAGGGGAAGGGGGGGAGGGGAAGGGGGGAGGGGGGGAGGGGAAGGGGGAGGGGGGAGGGAAGGGGGGAGGGGGAGGGGAAGGGGGTGGAGGGGAAGGGGAAGGGGGGAGGGGAAGGGTGCAGGGGGGAGGGGAAGGGGGAGGGGAAGGGGGGAGGGGAAGGGGGAGGGGAAGGGGGGAGGGGAAGGGGGAGGGGAAGGGGGGAGGGGAAGGGGGGAGGGGAAGGGGGGAGGGAAGGGGGGGGAAGGGGGGAGGGAGGGGAGGGGGGGGGGGAGGGGAGGGGAGGGGGGGAGGGGAGGGGGGACGGGAGGGGGGAGGGGGGGAGGGGAGGGGGGGAGGGGGGGAGGGGAGGGGGAGGGGGGGAGGGGAGGGGGGGAGGGGGGGAGGGGAGGGGGAGGGGGGGGAGGGGAGGGGGGAGGGGGGGAGGGGAGGGGGGGAGGGGAGGGGGGAGGGGGGGAGGGGAGGGGGGAGGGGGGGAGGGGAGGAGGGGAGGGGGGGAGGGGGGGAGGGGGGAGGGGGAGGGGGGAGGGGGGAGGGGGGAGGGGGGAGGGGGGGAGGGGAGGGGAGGGGGGGAGGGGAGGGGGGGAGGGGAGGGGAGGGGGGAGGGGAGGGGAGGGGGGAGGGGAGGGGAGGGGAGGGGGAGGGGGGGAGGGGAGGGGAGGGGGAGGGGGGGGAGGGGCGGGGGGGACGGGGGGGAGGGGGAGGGGGGCGGGGGGGAGGGGGAGGGGGGCGGGGGGGAGGGGGGAGGGGGGCGGGGCGGGGGGGAGGGGGAGGCGAGGGGGGCGGGGGGGAGGGGGAGGGGAGGGGGGAGGGGGAGGAGGTGGAGGGGGGGAGGGGGATGAGGTGGAGGGGGGGAGGGGGAGGAGGTGGAGGGGGGGAGGGGGAGGAGGTGGAGGGGGGGAGGGGGGAGGGGTAGGGGAGGGGGGGAGGGGAAGGGGAAGGGGGAGGGAAGGGGGAGGGGAAGGGGGGAGGGAAAGGGGGAGGGAAAGGGGGTAGGGAAAGGGGGTAGGGAAGCGGGGAAGGGGTTAGGGGAAGGGGAGTGGAAGGGGGCAGGGGAAGGGGGGCATGGGAAGGGGGGCAGGGGAAGGGGGGGAGTGAGTGAAGGGGATGGGAGGAGAGGAGAGAGGGAGTGAGTGAAGGGGATGGGATAGGAAAGGAGGGGAGGCCCATATCCATAAGGATTACTCCCGGATTGACTTTAGTGATTGACCGTTTTGTCTTCAGCAGAGTGTTGATTCCGAGGGTGGTAGGGGCGGAGTATTCAGCAATAGCCATATCAGACCACGCTCTGCATTGGGTGGACCTGGAGCTGGGGGAGGCGAGGGACCAACGCCCACTGTGGAGGTTAGAGGTGGGGCTGCTGTCGGACGAGGTGGTATGTGGGCGGGTCCGGAGGTGTATAGAGGGGTGTTTGGAAACTAATGACAATGGGGAGGTGCAGGTGGGGGTGGTCTGGGAGGCGTTGAAGGCAGTGGTTAGGGGGGAGCTGATTTCTATTAGGGCACACAGGGAGAGGGGGGAGAAAAGGGAGAGGGAGAGGTTGGTGGAAGAAATGGTGAGGGTGGACAGGAGGTATGCGGAGGTCCCGGAAGAAGGGCTTTTGAGGAAGCGTCGTAGTCTCCAAGCGGAGTTTGATATATTGACCACCCGGAAAGCGGAGGCGCAGTGGAGGAGGGCGCAAGGGGCGGTATATGAGAACGGGGAGAAGGCAAGTCGGATGCTGGCCCACCAGCTCCGGAAGCGGGAGGCGGCGAGGGAGATAAGGGGAGTTAGAGATGTAGGAGGGAGTCTGGTGCGGAGTGCAAGGGGCATTAACGGGGTGTTCAGGTCCTTTTATGAAGAGTTATACCGGTCAGTGCCCCCTGGGGAGGAGGGTGGGATGGACTGCTTCTTGGACAAGCTGGAGTTCCCGAGAGTGGGGGAGGAGCGGGCGGAGGGTCTGGGGGCACCAGTCGAGTTGGAGGAGCTGATCAAGGCGATGGGAAGTATGCAGTCAGGGAAGGCACCGGGGCCTGACGGGTTCCTGGTGGAATTTTTCAAGAAGTTTTCAGACCTGTTGGGCCTGCTGTTAGTGAGGACCCGGAATGAGGCAAAGGAGGGGGGGGCCTTGCCCCCGACAATGTCCAGAGCATTAATTGCATTGATTTTGAAGCGGGATAAGGACCCCCTCCAGTGTGGGTCTTACAGGCCGATCACGCTCCTCAATGTGGACGCGAAGCTGCTGGCCAAGATACTGGCCAGGAGGGTGGAGGATGTGATCCCGCAGGTCATTCACGAGGACCAAACGGGTTTTGTGAAGGGGAGGCAGCTGAATGTCAATGTGCGGCGGCTTCTCAACGCCATAATGATGCCGGCGGTGGACGGGGAGGCGGAGATAGTGGCATCGATGGATGCGGAGAAAGCTTTTGACAGGGTGGAGTGGAGCTACCTGTGGGAGGTGTTGAGATTTGGGTTTGGTGAGGGATTTATTAGGTGGATGAGGCTGTTGTATAATGCTCCGGTGGCGAGCGTGGTGACGAATGTGAGGAGGTCAGAGGACTTTCGGTTGTACCGGGGGACGAGGCAGGGGTGCCTCTTGTCTCCCCTGCTGTTCGCGTTGGCGATCGAACCCCTGGCCATGGCGCTGAGGGAATCGAGGAACTGGAGGGGGATTGTGCAGTGGGGGGGGGGGGGGGGGGGGGAGCACCGGCTATTGTTGTACACGGACGATTTATTGCTGTACATTGCAGATCCGGCGGCGGGGGGGGGGGGGGGGGGGGGGGGGAATGCCAGAGGTGATGAGGATCCGGGGGGAGTTCGGAGACTTCTCTGGCTATAAGCTCAATGTGGGGAAGAGCGAGTTGTTTGTGGTGCATATCGGGGACCAGGAGAGAGAGATAGGGGAGCTCCCGCTGAAAAGGGCAGAGAGGAGCTTCAGGTACCTGGGAGCCCAGATAGCCAGGAGCTAGGGGGCCCTGCATAGGCTAAACTTTACGAGGCTGGTGGAGCAGATGGAGGAGGAGTTCAGGAGGTGGGATGTGCTGCCACTCTCCCTAGCGGGCAGGGTTCAGTTGGTTAAGATGACGGTGCTCCCGAGGTTTCTGTTCCTTTTCCAGTGTTTTCCCATTATGATTCCGAAGGCTTTCTTTAGGAGGGTTAACAGGAGTATTACGGGGTTTGTGTGGGCGGAGAAGACCCCGAGGGTGAGGAGGGTATTCCTGGAGCGGGGTAGGGAGGTGGGTGGGTTGGCGCTGCCCAACCTGTGTGGGTATTACTGGGCTGCGAACGTGGCAATGATTCGTAGGTGGTGATGGAAGGGGCTGCATGGAAGAGGATGGAGGCGGCGTCCTGTGTGGGCACAAGCTTAGAGGCGCTGGTGACGGCCCCGTTGCCGCTCCCCCCAGCAAGGTACTCTTCGAGTCCGGTAGTGGTGGCTACCCTCAAAATCTGGGAGCAGTGAAGGCGGCATAGGGGGGAGGTGAAGGCTTCAGTTTGGTCCCCGATACGGGGGAACCACTGGTTTGTACCAGGGAGGATGGACGGAGGGTTTTTGAGCTGGCACAGGGCAGGCATCAGGCGGATGGGAGACCTCTTTCTCGACGGGAAGTTTGCGACCTTAGAGGAGTTGGGGGGGAAGTGGGGGAAGGGGAGGGGGGGACAAGGGGAGGGGGGGACGAGGGGAGGGGGGGACGAGGGGAGGGGAGGGGGGGACGAGGGGAGGGGGGGACGAGGGGAGGGGAGGGGGGGACGAGGGGAGGGGAGGGGAGGGGGGGACGAGGGGAGGGGAGGGGGGGACGAGGGGAGGGGAGGGGGGAGCGAGGGGAGGGGAGGGGGACGAGGGGAGGGGAGGGGGGGACGAGGGGATGGGGGGACGAGGGGAGGGGATGGGGGGGGACGAGGGGAGGGGAGGGGGGGGAGGGGAGGGGAGGGGAGGGGGGGGGGGAGGGGAGGGGAGGGGAGGGGGGGGAGGGGAGGGGGGGACAAGGGGAGGGGGAAGGGGGGGACAAGGGGAGGGGGGGGGGACGAGGGGAGGGGAGGGGGGGGACGAGGGGAGGGGAGGGGGGGGACGAGGGGAGGGGAGGGGGGGGACGAGGGGAGGGGAGGGGGGGGACGAGGGGGGGGGAGGGGGGGGGACGAGGGGAGGGAGGGGGGGGGACGAGGGGAGGGAGGGGGGGCGAGGGGAGGGAGGGGGGGGGACGAGGGGAGGGGAGGGGGGGGACGAGGGGAGGGGGGGGGGGGGGGACGAGAGGAGGGGAGGGGGGGGGACAAGGGGAGGGGAGGGGGGGGGACAAGGGGAGGGGAGGGGGGGGGGGACAAGGGGAGGGGAGGGGGGGGGACAAGGGGAGGGAGGGGGGGGGACAAGGGGAGGGGAGGGGGGGGGACAAGGGGAGGGGGGGGGGGGGGGACAAGGGGAGGGGAGGGGGGGGACAAGGGGAGGGGGGTCCTCCCAGTGAGCGGGTCCTCCCAGTTTCCCAGTTGTAAATGGGGGGAGCAAGCTTCAAATCCCAAAACATTCCTTTTCTATTCCAGTCCATTTGGTTTGTGAAAATATTCCCTCAGTCTCGGTACAAAAGAGCCTCATGCTGAATCTGCTGGTCATTCAGGAAATGTCTGACTTTCAGTTTCTATCTGCCTGGCATATTTCAAATCTATCCCAGACTGGGTTCCAGTGCCCCATTCCCTCACTATCCAGTCAGCAGGGGTAGTGCCCTCTCCGGAGACTGTCTTGTGCCAGGATCCATGCTGGGGCTGAGGGTAGGAGCTGGGGAAACTGGAGGCAGGCATCACGGAAGTCCCTCTAAAACTCCTGCCCAGCTTCATTCTTTACCCTTTGGACATTATCCCGGGATTTCCCTCACCTCCTCTGACCTCCCCCTCCTCTTGCTGCTCACCTGCTGCAGTTCTCAAAGCTGAATCCCCCCACAGGGGTGCTGAGGAATCTCTCACACTTCAACATGTCCTCCTGCCTCTCCTCTGCAGCTCACTCACTTTCACTTTCAGAAACTATTGAGCAAAAGCCCATGTGATTACAGGGAGCCAGAGTTACCAAAATTGGTTTTCGAACCAGAGGGAGGTCAAAATTCAAAGAGGCACCCAACATTTAAACCAGTTTCTCCAGATCCCTGTCACTACCTGGGGGCCCAGTCACACTCACCCTGCGGGTTTCTGAGTCAAGGGGAACTTGACTTTAAGGAGGGTGTGAAGGTGTTGGAGTTTTAAACGTGGAGTTATAGTTTGGTGAAAGGAACCAGCTGATGTGGTGGCACACATCACCACAGATCCTGCTGCTTTTAAAGTGTAAGATAATGATGCCCAGTGGGTAAGCTGGTATTGTACGTGCCACACAGGGGAGATCGATCCGTGTATCCCTGTGGGCCGGGTACAGGTTATTACATCAGTTCCGACATCGCCCTGAAGTGGCAACGTGTCTCTGTCCATGTCCGAAGCCAGGATATCACCGTCCGGCTGGCCCGGACACTGGTCTGCGGTGGGGTGTGACCCTGACGGCAGGGGTTCAGGGAAAAGGGCAGGGAAGGCACTGATGTGTCTGGTGTGTTTTTTTTCCGAGGGGTCCCTGCTTTTGAGGTGCTCTTCGTGCTTCCATATGCCCTTTCCCCCAGTTCTGATTTTTAAAAAAAATGTCATTCATTTTTCCAATTATGGGGCAATTTAGCGTGGCCAATCCACCTACCCTGCACGTCTTTGGGTTGTGGGGGTGAAACCCACGCAGACACAGGGAGAACGTACAAACTCAACACGGACAGTGACCCAGAGCCGGGATCGAACCTGGGACCTCGGCGCCATGAGGCAGCAGTGCTAACCACTGCGCCACCGTGCTGCCCCCTAGTTCTGGCTTTTTACGAAACCAGCCCCTCTCTCTCTCCATCACCACCCCGGGATGCGCGGGGCGCCGTCCTCTAAACTGCGGACACGGATGGCATGTCCTGGCTTGAAACCTCTATTGGGTGTGCGGTTGCCGTGGTATTTTCTCTGGAGGACCTGCTTAATTTCTAATTTCCTGCCAAGACATGGGAATGTTAAACTCAGACAGGGCCAGAGGCTTCGGCTCATCAGCAGCTTCCCCGGCGCTACCCTGTTCGTGACATGCAGCGTAGTCCGGTAGTGGAACAAAAACTGCATCAGCTTTGTTTGGAGGGACCTATATTCAGCTTCCTTGTGCCGCGCTTGAACTTTGAACCGCCCGCTATGCCGAACCATTCGAGGAAGGTGGTATGGAGCGGTCCAGATGTGTTTCACCCCGTTGGCCCACATGAATGTCTGGAACTCCTCACTGGTGAACAGGGTCCTATTGTTGGTGACATGAACCTCTGGTGTCCCATGGGTGATAATCGATTAACGTAGCTTCTCCACAGTACCCCTCGAGCTAGTCGTGGGCATTTGGTGTACATTGAGCCATTACAAGTGGGTGTCCACGAGGATCAGAAACATTGACCCAACGAATGGCCCAGCAATATACAGTGTGAGGGCGCACCAAAAGGTGCCCTGGCCATTCCCAGTGGTGGAGCAAGGCTGAAGGAGGGGGTTTCTGCTGTTCCTGGCAGGCCGAGCACCTTTTCACCTTGTCTCGGTGTCTCCACCGGGCGGGGTGTCCATAACGTTAAGAGTCATTACAACCTCGTCCGTTATTGGTGGAGATGGGGAACTCAAAGGCAGAGGGAGTCGACTGAGGGCGTTGGCGTTTGCTTTCTGTACTCCCAGGCGACATTCAAACATATATTCGTAAGCAACGCCCAGCGTTAGACCCAGTCCACAGCTATGGGAGGAATCCCCTTGTCCTCCTTGACGCGGCCAGGAGGAGCCTATGGTTGGTTGATAACAAAAAAAATGGCGGCCCGTAGATGTACTGGTGGAATGTTTTCACCGCGTATATCACGGCTAATCCCTCTTTCTATTTGGGTATAACAATATTCTGCATTGGGCACTGATCTGGACCAATATGCTATTGGATGTTCCGCGCCATTACTGCTCCAATGCCGTATGAGAAGGCGTCTCATGTGAGGACAAGCAGCCATGAAGGGTCGGACTGTGTCGAAAGCTGGAAGGACAGTAGCTGCCTCTTCACCCTCACAAACGCTTCCTTTTGTGGCTTCCCCATGCTATTTTTGATACTTTTCAGCAGCTCGAGCAGGGTACCAATAGGATGGCAAGTTGTGGGGTGAACCTCCTATTGTAGTTCACGCGCTCCAAAAACGACTTCAGTTTGGTCATATTCTCAAGTGTCGGGGCCTTTATGGCCTGGACCTTTTCCTCTACTGGGTGCAAACCATCCTTATCCATACGATATCCCAGGTAAGTTACCACCTTCACCTGGAACACACACTTGCCTCTCTTCAGGTGGATGCCCGCTTTGGGGAACGTTGGAGGACCTCCTCCAGGTTGCTAGGTGCTCCTTCTAGGTCGCTCCTGATCATCCAGGTATACCGATGCTCTGGGCAGTCCCTGGAGAATGCCTTTCATTACTCGCTGAAAGACCCCGAAGAGGAACCGAGTGAATCTGGACAGACAGACCCCTGTGGGTATTGGTGGTGACGTACTTTCGAGATGCTGCATCAAGTCCCAGTTGGGGGTTTGCACGGCTCATGTGGAGCTTTGTGAATAAGTGGATCCCAGCTAACTTCATGTACACGTCTTCCACACACGTCATAGGGTACAGGTCCAGGGGAGGGGCCCTGTTCACTGTCAGCTGGTAGTCACCACAAAGGTGAACCGACTTATCCCGTTTCTATACTGGGACCACTGGTGCTGCCCATTCTGCAAACAGGATTGGGCGAATAATCCCCAAGCTTTTCAAACATTGCAATTCGGTTTCTACCTTTGCAAGACAGGTGTAGGGGACTGGTCGGGCACTGAAATATTTGGACTGGGCCTCCGGGTCAACATAGACTTTCACCCTGGCCCCTTTTATCTTCCCTGGAAAATGTTCGGATAATTCCCGAGGACCTCGTATAGACGACCGGTGCCCGTCCAGAAGATTTGCTGCCAGCCCAGGCGGAGTGTCTGTAGCCAATCAAGGCCCAACAGGTTGGGTCCCGGTCTTTGTACCACTGTCAGTGGCAGCCGGACTGTTTGTTGTCCGTGGGTGACAGGGGTCACATTGGTAGCTATGATATACATTGCCAGTCAGGCCTTGGCATCCCATAAGCCTAAGGGCAGGATACCCATGCGCAGCCGCCGGAAGGTTTGTTGACAAATGATGGAGCTGGCAGCTCCCGTGTCAATCTCCATGAGCAGGGGGTGACTGATAACTTGGAGCTTAATCTGAACTGGGGCAACTTTCGGGGCTGTGATGCAATTCAGCTCCATCGGGTCATCCTCCTCAGGCTGGGCGATGTGCAAGGTCCTAGCTCAGGGTGACCTTGTCGCCTGGCCAGGGCAGAGCACTCTCTGTCGGCCTTGGCTGCTGCGCATTCTGTGACCGCAATTGCCACAATGCTGCGGGTAACCCCGCCATCCTCCGGGGAGGTGTCCCATTGGCCAGTGGTGGCCCTTGACCGTTGAGTCTGGACACGATTCTGTGCACCTCACCATTTCTTTGGTGGCAATTGGGATACGTAAGGACTGTCTTTAGAGGGCGCCGCACTTCTGTGCAGGGGCACGTCCAACACTTTGGACAGTGTAAGCAACGGAAGGAACCCTGGGGCTCCTGGACCCCTCTCAGCATTCTCACATGTTCAATGGTTCTTTTCAGGTCAAGGTTGGCTTGGATAATAGTTTCCTCTGTGCTGCCACATTGT
>NC_052161.1:124015853-124076912 GCF_902713615.1 Scyliorhinus canicula | reverse complement strand
CCGAAGCCAGGATATCACCGTCCGGCTGGCCCGGACACTGGTCTGCGGTGGGGTGTGACCCTGGCGGCAGGGGTTCAGGGAAAAGGGCAGGGAAGGCACTGATGTGTCTGGTGTGTTTTTTTTCCGAGGGGTCCCTGCTTTTGAGGTGCTCCACGTGCTTCCATATGCCCTTTCCCCCAGTTCTGACTTTTAAAAAAAATGTCATTAATTTTTCCAATTATGGGGCAATTTAGCGTGGCCAATCCATCTACCCTGCACGTCTTTGGGTTGTGGGGGTGAAACCCACGCAGACACAGGGAGAACGTGCAAACACCTCACAGACAGTGACCCAGAGCCGGGATCGAACCTGGGACCTCGGCGCCATGAGGCAGCAGTGCTAACCACTGCGCTACCGTGCTGCCCCCTAGTTCTGGCTTTTTACGAAACCAGCCCCTCTCTCTCTCCATCACCACCCCAGGATGCACTGGGCACCGTCCTCTAAACTGCGGACACGGATGGCATGTCCTGGCTTGAAACCTCTATTGGGTGTGCGGTTGCCGTGGTATTTTCTCTGGAGGACCTGCTTAATTTCTAATTTCCTGCCAAGACATGGGAATGTTAAACTCAGACAGGGCCAGAGGCTTCGGCTCATCAGCAGCTTCCCCGGCGCTACCCTGTTCGTGACATGCAGCGTAGTCTGTAGTGGAACAAAAACTGCATCAGCTTTGTTTGGAGGGACCTATATTCTGCTTCCTTGTGCCGTGCTTGAACTTTGAACCGCCCGCTATGCCGAACCATTCGAGGAAGGTGGTATGGAGCGGTCCAGATGTGTTTCACCCCGTTGGCCCACATGAATGTCTGGAACTCCTCACTGGTGAACAGGGTCCTATTGTTGGTGACATGAACCTCTGGTGTCCCATGGGTGATAATCGATTAACGTAGCTTCTCCACAGTACCCCTCGAGCTAGCCGTGGGCATTTGGTGTACATCGAGCCATTACAAGTGGGTGTCCACGAGGATCAGAAACATTGACCCAACGAATGGCCCAGCAACATACAGTGTGAGAGCGCACCAAAAGGTGCCCTGGCCATTCCCAGTGGTGGAGCAAGGCTGAAGGAGGGGGTTTCTGCTGTTCCTGGCAGGCCGAGCACCTTTTCACCTTGTCTCGGTGTCTCCACCGGGCGGGGTGTCCATAACGTTAAGAGTCATTACAGCCTCGTCCGTTATTGGTGGAGATGGGGAACTCAAAGGCAGAGGGAGTCGACTGAGGGCGTTGGCGTTTGCTTTCTGTACTCCCAGGCGACATTCAAACATATATTCGTAAGCAACGCCCAGCGTTAGACCCAGTCCACAGCTATGGGAGGAATCCCCTTGTCCTCCTTGACGCGGCCAGGAGGAGCCTATGATTGGTTGATAACAAAAAAAATGGCGGCCCGTAGATGTACTGGTGGAATGTTTTCACCGCGTATATCACGGCTAATCCCTCTTTCTATTTGGGTATAACAATATTCTGCATTGGGCACTGATCTGGACCAATATGCTATTGGATGTTCCGCGCCATTACTGCTCCAATGCCGTATGAGAAGGCGTCTCATGTGAGGACAAGCAGCCATGAAGGGTCGGACTGTGTCGAAAGCTGGAAGGACAGTAGCTGCCTCTTCACCCTCACAAACGCTTCCTTTTGTGGCTTCCCCATGCCTATTTTTGATACTTTTTCAGCAGCTCGAGCAGGGGTACCAATAGGATGGCAAGTTGTGGGGTGAACCTCCTATTGTAGTTCACGCGCTCCAAAAACGACTTCAGTTTGGTCATATTCTCAAGTGTCGGGGCCTTTATGGCCTGGACCTTTTCCTCTACTGGGTGCAAACCATCCTTATCCATACGATATCCCAGGTAAGTGACCACCTTCACCTGGAACACACACTTGCCTCTCTTCAGGTGGATGCCCGCTTTGGGGAACGTTGGAGGACCTCCTCCAGGTTGCTAGGTGCTCCTTCTAGGTCGCTCCTGATCATCCAGGTATACCGATGCTCTGGGCAGTCCCTGGAGAATGCCTTTCATTACTCGCTGAAAGACCCGAGTGAATCTGGACAGACAGACCCCTCTGGGTATTGGTGGTGACGTACTTTCGAGATGCTGCATCAAGTCCCAGTTGGGGGTTTGCACGGCTCATGTAGAGCTTTGTGAATAAGTGGATCCCAGCTAGCTTCATGTACACGTCTTCCACACACGTCATAGGGTACAGGTCCAGGGGAGGGGGCCCTGTTCACTGTCAGCTGGTAGTCACCACAAAGGTGAACCGACTTATCCCGTTTCTATACTGGGACCACTGGTGCTGCCCATTCTGCAAACAGGATTGGGCGAATAATCCCCAAGCTTTTCAAACATTGCAATTCGGTTTCTACCTTTGCAAGACGGGTGTAGGGGACTGGTCGGGCACTGAAATATTTGGACTGGGCCTCCTGGTCAACATAGACTTTCACCCTGGCCCCTTTTATCTTCCCTGGAGAATGTTCGGATAATTCCCGAGGACCTCGTATAGACGACCGGTGCCCGTCCAGAAGATTTGCTGCCAGCCCAGGCGGAGTGTCTGTAGCCAATCAAGGCCCAACAGGTTGGGTCCCGGTCTTTGTACCACTGTCAGTGGCAGCCGGACTGTTTGTTGTCCGTGGGTGACAGGGGTCACATTGGTAGCTATGATATACATTGCCAGCCAGGCCTTGGCATCCCATAAGCCTAAGGGCAGGATACCCATGCGCAGCCGCCGGAAGGTTTGTTGACCAATGATGGAGCTGGCATCTCCCGTGTCAATCTCCATGAGCAGGGGGTGACTGATAACTTGGAGCTTAATCTGAACTGGGGCAACTTTCGGGGCTGTGATGCAATTCAGCTCCATCGGGTCATCCTCCTCAGGTTGGGCGATGTGCAAGGTCCTAGCTCAGGGTGACCTTGTCGCCTGGCCAGGGCAGAGCACTCTCTGTCGGCCTTGGCTGCTGCGCGTTCTGTGACCGCAATTGCCACAATGCTGCGGGTAACCCTGCCATCCTCCGGGGAGGTGTCCCATTGGCCAGTGGTGGCACTTGACTGTTGAGTCTGGACACGATTCTGTGCACCTCACCATTTCTTTGGTGGCAATTGGGACACGTAAGGACTGTCTTTAGAGGGCGCCGCACTTCTGTGCAGGGGCACATCCAACACTTTGGACAGTGTAAGCAACGGAAGGAACCCTGGGGCTCCTGGACCCCTCTCAGCATTCTCACATGTTCAATGGTTCTTTTCAGGTCAAGGTTGGCTTGGGTAATAGCTTCCTCTGCGCTGCCACATTGTTGATCCCGCACTCCCACTGGTCCCTGAATTTCAGTGTTCTGCTAGCTTCCGGAGTCCCTTCAGGAATTCTGTCACCGACTCCCCTGGACTCGGTGCAGCTGTGTTAAACCGATACCGTTGCATTGTGACTGATGGTTTGGGGTCATTGTGATTCGACCTGCAAGAAGGACACTGCCAATGTGAGAGGTGGAGACACCTCGTCTCTCTGCCAAGTGTCCCCGTCCATCAATGGTCAGCCGGGAGTTCCAGCCATCCCGCTGGCTGGCAGACAAGTTGCCTGTTATCTCTGTGGGTTTCTCTCACGGTGCCCTGGATAGGATGGCAGATTCTTTGCCCCCTGCCAGTCACTGTGCCAGCCATGTCACTGGGCGTACCCACCCAGAGAGAGCCTGCTCAGGCACTGCCATCCAAAAGGACAATTACCAAGGTCATCAGGGCCCCCACGACTGCAATCTGCCTCCAGTGTCTCTGCCGGGAGGGCGGGGCGGGGCGGGGGGGGGGGTGGGGGGGGCAGGGGGGGGGGGGGGGAGGATGGGGTGGGGGGGGGGGCAAGGGGGGAGGGTGGGGCGGGGGGGGGCACCAAGTTGCAGCTAAACCCCACAGGATGGGGGGTTTCACAAGTGGCCTTTGTTCCTTTTGTTACTGCAATCTATTGTCTTTGTGTAACTGCAGCAACCATGTTATATTTTGCCCCTTGATTGCATCTCTGAACAATATAGATGTTTCCATTAGCCTCATTGGTGCCTTAGGATAGACAACAGGGGAAGCAAACAATATTATAGAGATTGTGAGGTGACATAAGGGCCATGACATCGTATTGTCATAAATGTGTGCAAAGCAGGGGGCGACCTTGCACACAGATGGAAGAAAAACCTTGGCAGCCCATCTGAAGAAGCTTTGAGCTAGTATCCGACTGTGAGTCAGTGTCTGTATGTGGGGTCAGTGTCCGACTGTGAGTCAGTGTTTGTCTGTGGGTCAGTGTCCGACTGTGAGTCAGTGTCCGACTGTGAGTCAGTGTCCGACTGTGAGTTAGTGTCCGACTGTGAGTCAGCGTCTGTCTGTGAGTCAGTGTACGACCGTGAGTTAGTGTCTGACTGTGGGTCAGTGTCTGACTGTGAGTCATTGTTCGACTGTAAGTCAGTGTCTGTCTGTGGGTCAGTGCCTAACTGTAACTCAGTGTCCGACTGTGAGTCAGTGTCTGACTGTGGGTCAGTGTCCGACTGTGGGTCAGTGTCCGATTGTGAGTCAGTGTCCGACTGTGGGTCAGTGTCCGACTGTGGGTCAGTGGCCGACTGTGAGTCCGTGTCTGATTGCGATTCAATGTCCGACTGTGAGTCAGTGTCCGATTGTGAGTTAGTGTCTGATTGTGAGTCAGTGTTTGATTGTGAGTCAGTGTTTGTCTGTGAGTCAGTGTCTGACTGTGTGTCAGTGTTTGTCTGTGAGTCAGTGTCCAACTGTGATCAGTGTTTTTGTGTGAGTCAGTGTTTGTCTCTGATTCAGTGTCCGATTGTGAGTCAGTGTCCGACTGGGAGTCAGTGCCCGAACGTGAGTCAGTGTTTGTCTGTGAGTCAGTGTTTGCCTGTGAGTCATTGTTCAACTGTGAGACATATCCGACAGTCAGTCAGTATCCGATTGTGAGTCAGTGTCTGACAGTGAGTCAGTGTTTGTCTGTGAGTCAGTGTCTGACTGTGAGACAGTGTCCGACTGTGAGTCAGTGTCCGACTGTGAGTCAGTGTCCGACAGTGAGTCAGTGTCCGACTGTGAGTCAATGTCCGATTGTGAGTCAGTGTCTGTCTGTGAGTCAGTGTCTGACTGTGAGTCAGTGTATGACTGTGAGTCAGTGTCCGACAGTGAGTCAGTGTCCGACAGTGAGTCAGTGTCCGACTGTGGGTCAGTGTCTGACTGTGGGTCAGTGTCTGACTGTGAGTCAGTGTCCAACAGTGAGTCAGTGTCCGACAGTGAGTCAGTGTCCGACTGTGAGTCAATGTCCGATTGTGAGTCAGTGTCTGTCTGTGAGTCAGTGTCTGACTGTGAGTCAGTGTCCGTCTGTGAGTCATTGTCCAACTGTAAGTCAGTGTCTGACTGTGGGTCAGTGTCCGACTGTGGGTCAGTGTCCGACTGTGGGTCAGTGGCCGACTGTGAGTCCGTGTCTGATTGCGATTCAATGTCCAACTGTGAGTCAGTGTCCGATTGTGAGTTAGTGTCCGATTGTGAGTCAGTTTCTGACCGTGTGTTAGTGTTTGTCTGTGTGTCAGTGTTTGTCTGTGAGTCAGAGTCCAACTGTGATCAGTGTTTTTGTGTGAGTCAGTGTTTGTCTCTGATTCAGTGTCCGATTGTGAGTCAGTGTCTGTCTGGGAGTCAGTGCCCGAACGTGAGTCAGTGTTTGCCTGTGAGTCAGTGTTTGCCTGTGAGTCATTGTTCGACTGTGAGACATATCTGACAGTCAGTCAGTATCCGATTGTGAGTCAGTGTCTGACTGTGAGACAGTGTCCGACTGTGAGTCAGTGTCCGACTGTGAGTCAGTGTCCGACAGTGAGTCAGTGTCCGACAGTGAGTCAGTGTCCGACTGTGAGTCAATGTCCGATTGTGAGTCAGTGTCTGTCTGTGGGTCAGAGTCCGACTGTGAGTCAGTGTCCGACAGTGAGTCAGTGTCCGACAGTGAGTCAATGTCCGATTGTGAGTCAGTGTCTGTCTGTGAGTCAGTGTCTGACTGTGAGTCAGTGTCTGACTGTGAGTCAGTGTTTGTCTGTGAGTCAGTGTCTGTCTGTGGGTCAGTGTCTGACTGCGAGTCAGTCCGACTGGGTGTCAGTGTCCGACTGTGAGTTAGTGTTTGTCTGTGGGTCAGTGTCTGACTGTGAGTCAGTGTTCGTCTGTGGGTCAATGTCCGACTGTGAGTCAGTGTTTGTCTGTGGGTCAGTGTCCGACTGTGAGTCAGTGTTTGTCTGTGGGTCAGTGTCTGACTGTGAGTCAGTGTTTGTCTGTGGGTCAGTGTCTGACTGTGAGTCAGTGTTTGTCTGTGGGTCAGTGTCTGACTGTGAGTTAGTGTTTGTCTGTGGGTCAGTGTCCGACTGTGAGTCAGTTTTTGTCTGTGGGTCAGTGTCCGACTGTGAGTTAGTGTCCGACTGTGAGTCAGTGTTTGTCTGTGGGTCAGTGTCTGACTGTGAGTCAGTGTTTATCTGTGGGTCAGTGTTTGTCTGTGGGTTAGTGTTTGTCTGTGGGTCAGTGTCCGACTGTGAGTCAGTGTTTTTCTGTGGGTCAGTGTCCAACTATGAGTCAGTGTCGGACTGTGAGTCAGTGTTTGTCTGTGGGTCAGTGTCCGACTGTGAGTCAGTGTTTGTCTGTGGGTCAGTGTCCGACTGTGAGTTAGTGTCCGACTGTGAGTCAGTGTTTGTCTGTGGGTCAGTGTCTGACTGTGAGTCAGTGTTTGTCTGTGGGTCAGTGTCTGACTGTGAGTCAGTGTTTGTCTGTGGGCCAGTGTCCGACTGTGAGTCAGTGTTTGTCTGTGGGTTAGTGTTTGTCTGTGAGTCAGTGTTTGTCTGTGAGTCAGTGTTTGTCTGTGAGTCAGTGTCCGATTGTGAGTCAGTGTTTGTCTGTGGGTCAGTGTTTGTCTGTGGGCCAGTGTCCGACTGTGAGTCAGTGTTTGTCTGTGGGTTAGTGTTTGTCTGTGAGTCAGTGTCCGATTGTGAGTCAGTGTTTGTCTGTGGGTTAGTGTTTGTCTGTGAGTCAGTGTTTGTCTGTGGGTTAGTGTTTGTCTGTGAGTCAGTGTTTGTCTGTGGGTCAGTGTCCGACTGTGAGTTAGTGTCCGACTGTGAGTCAGTGTTTGTCTGTGGGTCAGTGTCTGACTGTGAGTCAGTGTTTGTCTGTGGGTCAGTGTCCGACTGTGAGTCAGTGTCCGACTGTGAGTCAGTGTTTGTCTGTGGGTTAGTGTTTGTCTGTGAGTCAGTGTTTGTCTGTGGGTCAGTGTCCGACTGTGAGTCCGTGTTTGTCTGTGGGTCAGTGTCCGACTGTGAGTTAGTGTCCGACTGTGAGTCAGTGTTTGTCTGTGGGTCAGTGTCTGACTGTGAGTCAGTGTTTGTCTGTGGGTCAGTGTCCGACTGTGAGTCAGTGTCCGACTGTGAGTCAGTGTTTGTCTGTGGGTTAGTGTTTGTCTGTGAGTCAGTCTTTGTCTGTGAGTCAGTGTTCGTCTGTGGGTCAGTGTCCGACTGTGAGTCAGTGTTTGTCTGTGGGTCAGTGTCTGAGTGTGAGTCAGTGTTTGTCTGTGGGTCAGTGTCCGACTGTGAGTCAGTGTTTGTCTGTAGGTCAGTGTCTGTCTGTGGGTTAGTGTTTGTCTGTGAGTCAGTGTCCGATTGTGAGTCAGTGTTTGTCTGTGGGTTAGTGTTTGTCTGTGGGTTAGTGTTTGTGGGTTAGTGTTTGTCTGTGGGTTAGTGTTTGTCTGTGAGCCAGTGTCTGACTGAGTCAGTGTTTGTCTGTGGGTTAGTGTTTGTCTGTGGGTTAGTGTTTGTCTGTGGGTCAGTGTCCGATTTGAGCCAGTGTCTGACTGTGAGTCAGTGTTTGTCTGTGGGTTAGTGTTTGTCTGTGGGTTAGTGTTTGTGGGTTAGTGTTTGTCTGTGGGTCAGTGTCCGACTGTGAGCCAGTGTCTGAGTGTGAGTCAGTGTTTGTCTGTGAGTCAGTGTTTGTCTGTGGGTTAGTGTTTGTCTGTGGGTCAGTGTTTGTCTGTGGGTCAGTATCGACAGTGAGTCAGTGTTTGTCTGTGGGTCAGTGTCCGACTGTGAGTCAGTGTTTGTCTGTGGGTCAGTGTTTGTCTGTGGGTTAGTGTTTGTCTGTGAGTCAGTGTTTGTCTGTGGGTCAGTGTCCGACTGTGAGCCAGTGTTTGTCTGTGGGTCAGTGTTTGTCTGTGGGTCAGTGTCTGACTGTGAGTCAGTGTAGTGTCCTTGCTGAACCTTCACCTCACTAACATGTGAACTGAGGCCAACTGTATTGTGGCCAATGGACTGACCTCAGTGTGACCCACTAATTCACCAAAGGCCCTGGATTGTCCCAGGGCTCTTCCTGGGGTGTGGAATTCTCCACATTGGGAGCTCCTGCCTCTGGAGTTACACTTTCCCTTTTACATCAAATTGCAGCAATTGAAATGAATGAGTTCTAATGTGAACCAGGGGAAGAAGCAAATGGATATTAATCAGTGATGGTCAATGACAGACAGTTGTCAATGTGGTGACACAGCACAAATACTTTGTGATTAATGCTTTCTGAACTGTCCTCTCTACCAGAGGCTTCAGACAGAGCAGCCAGGGTGTGCACAGGGTCCCTGTGCCGGGAGGCAGTTCCAATCCCGGTCTGACAGGGTGGTTTCTGTGCAAGGCTGATGCTGGGGCCATGTGGCCCTTCAGCCCCTCCGCTCGCTCCTTGCAGGCTCTGCGGTAGCTCGGGACAAGCTGAGTGGCTGGCAGGAAGCAGAGGGTCTCCCGCACACACTGGCCGTGGCCGGCATTATAATGTTGCTGGGATGGGGAGGCTGTGGGAGCAGACACTGGGAGGAGGAGAGGAGACAGGGATTACAGTCCGCATTTCACAACAGTTTACAACAGCTTTCATTCATACAGCGCCTGTAATGTAGCAAAAGGAGCAGAAATCAGACAGGCTTGAAACAAGGTCACACAAGGAGGTGTCTGGGCAGGTGCCAGAGGGTGAGTATTCAGGTAGAGATGGAGACACAGAGAGGTTTCAGGAGGGAATTCCAGAGTTTGGGACTCTGCCAGCTGAGGATACGCCTGCCAATGGTGCTGTGATGCCACCCGGAATAGGCAGCCAACCAACATTGGAGGAGGCAGAGATCCCAGAGGGACAAAGGAAGCGGGAGCAGAATGAGGCCATTCAGCCCTTCCTGCCTGCTCCGCCATTCAATCACATCCAGGCTGATCTCTTCCCCCAATCCATCTGGGAGGGTTGGAGGGCTGGAGGAGAACAGCGAGAGGGAAGGTGAGGCCATTGAGGAATCTGAAAATGAGGATGTTATAACTGGGCTCCCTGAACTGGTCACCAATGGGAGTGAGTGAGCAGGGGTGAGGGGCAGCAGTGATTGGTGCACTGGCTGGGAATGAACCTCACTCACCCAACACCTGATGATTCTTCAGGAAGCTCCCAGATTTGTGCAGGGTCTCTGCCTTCTGCAGTTTGCACTCCCCCCCCCCCCCCCCAGGTCTGTGTGAAACTCTCTCTGCTGCAGGACTCTCCTCTTTATTCCACCTCTCCGTCTCTTCTCCACCGTCTGTGTGGAGTTTGCACATTCTCCCCGTGTCTGCGTGGGTTTCCTCCGGGTGCTCCGGTTTCTTACTGCAAGTCCCGAAAGACGTGCTGTTAGGTGAATTGGACATTCTGAATTCTCCCTCCGTGTACCCGAACAGACACCGGAATGTGCGACTAGGGGCTTTTCACAGTAACTTCATTGCAGTGTGAATGTAAGCCTACTTGTGACAATAAAGATTGTTACCGTCTGTTTTCTCGGCTGTAGAAAACACAGAAAGAAATCATTTAGTCATCAATTGGCACAAACCCTCAAACTCCGCTCTGTCACTATCTGCTTCCAAACGGAAGGTTCTGGAACCGGGCTGTGTCCCGGCTCTCGCTCACTCCCTGTTCTCTGGGGCTGCTCGGGTTTCCCTCGCTTGGGGTGGGGGGCGAGGCTCACTGTGGGTGTGTGTGTGTGTGTGAGACTCTGATCCAGCTCTCTGAGCCCAGCCCAGCCCCAGCTGCTGGATTTAAAGGCTGCAATTAACATGACAGAGTGTGGGTCTGTGCGACCCCTCACATTCCCACACTCACCGCCCAATCCCCCCCCTACCCCCACTCGCCGGCAGGACAATGAACGTGGTGCCTGCCTACACGGGGAATTAGTGAGGGTTCTGCCTCTGTATTGTGGGCAGAGGCTGCCTGACTCCCTGAGGGCCATCAGGGCAGCAAGTGTGTCGCCCAAATCCCAGGACATTAACGTCAGCACAAAGTCACACATCCTGGCAAAGCGAGAGGCGGAGGGCAGCTCCAGTTATTGAGTGAAATATCAATGTAAACACCTTATTACAACAGATTCTTCGAACATCATTGGTGCAATGTGAATTGACAGCATACTGGAGCCTGATTGCTTTCTCATGCACATATCCCAGAACACTATTGTGATGTGCAACATCCCAGTGAAACATTCCTGAGGGAATTTAATGGTCAGGATGTGTTTGTGTTACTGGCGAGACTGGCAGTTAATGACCCTTGTGAGTTGTCCTGAGAAGGTGTATATGGGTCCTTTCCCCTTTCACAGGACAGTTAGGATTTAATGATATTGGTGTGGGACTGGAGTTATAGACAGGCACAGATGGTTAAGGATGACTGTGTTACTGCCCGAAAGATAATTAGTGAACCGGTTGGGGTTTCCTGACCATTGGCAGCTTCATGTTTACTTTCACAGAGACTAAAGCTTTTTATTTTCGATTTTCAAACCAAACTGAATTGAAATTCTCATCCTGACAGGGATTTGCATCCTGTTTCCCTGACTACTAGTCTGACAAATAAACAGTCTGCCAATAGTAAGCAGCATAACCACTACACCTCTCTTCATCCTCGGGCGTGGGCAGGGGGAGGACGGATGGTCCTAGGGGGGGTTGCTTCTGGGTGCGCCAGGGGAGGGGTGGCGCCGGGGTGGGGGAGTGTGTGTATGTGTGGAACCTGCTGGTGCCAGGTCCCTGAGAGAGACAGTATCTGTGCGGCCGTCGGGGTACGCCACGTAGGCATACTGGGGGTTGGCGTGGAGTGACTGCACCTGTTCCACCAATGGGTCCACCTTGTGGAGACGTACATGCTTACAGAGAAGGACGGGTCCTGGAGCTGTGAGCCAAGTCGGGAGTGACACCCCGGAGGTGGACTTCCTGGGGAAGGCAAAGAGACGTTCATGGGGTATGTCATTAGTCGCAGTGCACAGTAGGAGCGACCGAATGGAGTGCAGTGCATCGGGGAGGACCTCCTGCCAGCGGAAGGCCGGGAGATTTCTGGACCGTAGGGCTAGCTGGATGGCCCTCCAGACCGTCCCTTTCTCCCACTCCACCTGACCCTTTCCCTGGGGGTTGTAGCTTGTCGTCCTGCTGTAGGCGATACCCCTGCTGAGCAGGAACTGACGCAGCTCATCGCTCATGAATGAGGATCCCCGGTCGCTGTGGATGTAGGCGGGGAAGCCGAATAGAGCGAAGATGGTGTTGAGGGCTTTGATGACGGTGGCAGACGTCATGTTGGGGCATGGGATGGCGAAGGGGAATCTGGAGTACTCATCGACCACACTGAGAAAATATGTGTTCCAGTCGGTGGAGAGGAGGGGCCCTTTGAAGTCCACACTGAGGCGCTCAAAGGGGCAGGAGGCCTTCACCAGGCACGCACGGTCCGGCTGGTAGAAGTGCGGTTTGCACTCCGCACAGACCTGGCAGTCTCTGGTGATTGTCCGTACTTCCTCGACGGAGTAGGGCAGATTGCGGGCCTTAATGAAGTGGTACAACCGTGTGACTCCCAGGTGACAAAGGTTGTCATGCAGGTCCGGAGTTGGTCCACCTGTGCGCTGGCAAATGTACCTCGGGATAGGGCGTCTGGGGGCTCGTTGAGCTTACCGGGGCGATACAAAATCTCATAGTTGTAGGTGGAGAGCTCGATCCTCCACCTCAAGATTTTATCATTTTTGATCTTGCCGCGCAGTGAGTTGTTAAACATGAAGGTTACCGACCGTTGGTCAGTGAGGAGAGTGAATCTCCTGCCGGCCAGGTAATGCCTCCAATGCTGCACAGCTTCAACGGTGGCCTGGGCCTCTTTTTCGATGGAGGAGTGCTGAATTTCGGAGGCATGAAGGGTGCGGGAAAAGAATGCCACGGGCCTGCCTGCCTGGTTGAGGGTGGCGGCTAGAGCGACGTCTGATGCGTCGCTCTCCACTTGAAAGGGTAACGTCTCGTCGACCGCGTGTGTCCCTGCCTTGGCGATATCGGCCCTAATACGTTTGAAAGCCTGTTGAGCCTCGGCCGTCAGGGGGAAAAGGGTGGACTGGATGAGTGGGCGGGCCTTGTCCGCATAATTTGGAACCCACTGGACGTAGTAAGAAAAGAACCCCAGGCAGCGTTTGAGGGCCTTGGGGCAGTGGGCAGTGAAATGGTCTGGCTGTAGTCCACGACCATACTGTGTTTCTCCCCTGTTTTCACCACTACCACTTGGGCTCCCCAGGGGCTGTTGCTGGCCTCGATGATGCCTTCCCGAAGCAGCCGCTGGACCTCGGACCTGATGAAGGTCCTGTCGTGGGTGCTGTACCATCTGCTCCTGGTGGCATCGGGTTTGCAATCCGGGGGTTAGGTTTGCGAATATGGAAGGTGGGTCAACTTTTAGGGTCGCAATGCCGCACACAGTAAGGGGTGGTAGGGGCCCACTGAATTTCAATGTTAGGCTCTGGAGGTTACACTGGAAGTCCAGGCCGAGTAGCAAGGCAGCATAGAGGTTGGGGAGGACGCTTGGGGAAGCCGCTGAACTCTACACCCTGGATAGTGAGTGTGATTGTACAGTACCCCCGGATCGCCACGGAGTGGGACCCGGAGGCCAGGGAGATTCTCTGGTTAGCGGGGTGTACCGCGAGGGAGCAGCGCCTTACTGTATCGGGATGAATGAAGCTCTCAATGCTCCCGGAGTCCAGCAGGCAGGAGATCTCGTGCCCATCGATCTTCACGCTTGTGGAGGCAGTTGCTAGATTGTGCGGACGAGACTGGTCGATCGTGACCGAAGCGAGTCGCGGCTGGTCGTCGCTGGTGTCAGACAATGGGGTGCCCAGGGGGCATGAGTCCTGGAACGATGGTGGCGCCCACGTGCTGTGGGGGAGACAAGATGGCAGCGCCCACGGGCCGCACATGGCGGGGGTTGAACAAGATGGCGCCGCCCATGGGCCACACGTGGCCTGGGGAGGGGAAGATGGGGGTGCCCACTGGCCGTGCGTGGTCCGAGGGGGGGAAGATGTTGGCGCCCCCTGTCTGTACGTGGGGGGGGGTCGGAGCGATAGCGGCAACTGAGCGAGCCTGGCACACCAAAGCGAAGTGCCCCTTTTTGCCGCATGCCTTGCAAAGGGCGCTCCGGGCTGGGCAGCGTTGGTGGGGGTGTTTTGGCTGCCCACAGAAGTAACATCTGGGGCCCCCGGGGTTGGCTGATTGGTGCGTGGCAAAGGCGTAGGGTTGGCTGAGTGGGGTCCCCGATGGGGCGGCCATCTGCGGGGTCCACGATGTGTAGGAGGGGTGGGCCGCACGGCCGGGGGTGTAGGCCTGGATATTGCGCGAGGCGATTGTCATCGATAGCGCCAACTTTTTGGTTGCCGCAGGGTCAAGCGTGGCCCTCTCTAAAAGTCGCTGGTGAATGTGATCTGACGCAATCCCAGTAACGAAAGCGTCCCGCATGAGTAAATTTGAGTGTTTCATGGCCGTGATGGCCGGACAGTCACCGTCTCTGACCAGGGGAATTAGGGCTCGCCAGAAATCTTCTATTGAATCACCAGGGAGTTGACTACGAATTGAGAGGACATGCCTGGCGTAAAGCGTGTTAGTCCGCTGGGCGTAATTCTCTTTCAGTAGCGCCATGGCTTCATCGTAGGTCAGCGCATCCTGGATAAGCGGAAAAACGCTGGAGCTCAGCCGCGTGTAGAGGATCTGGATCTTCTGAGCTTCCGGAATTGGGCCTGGTGCAGGCCTGATGTAAGCTTCGAAACAAGCTAGCCAGTGTTCAAAGTGCTTTTTGGTGTTGCTTCATTGCGGATCCAGCTGCAGGCGATCTGGCTTGATGCGGAGGTCCATCTTCTGAAAACATTAGTGGAATAAATTGATGCACGATCAATTGCACAAAGACAAGAGTTGAATACAACTGAGGCTTTATTACACTAAGATGTGTGGCCTCCTACAGCAGCTGGCGAAATGGCTGCTGTATGGGGAGCACACATATTTATAATCCGCCTACTGGGCGGAGCCAGCAGGCAGGGACTACCCCCGTACCTGTAGTACAGGGCCTTGCCGTACATACCCTAATATATACAGCAGTGGTTACTACCACAAGAGGACAGTTCAGAAAGCATTGATCACAAAGTATTTGCGTTGTGTCACCAAATTGACAACTGTCTGTCATTGACCATCACTGATTAATGTCCGTTTGCTTCATCCCTTGGTTCACATTAGAACTCATTCATTTCAGTTGCTGCAATTTGATGTTAAAGGGAAAGTGTAACTCCAGAGGCAGGAGCTCCCAATGTGGAGAATTCCACACACCAGGAAGAGCCCTGGGACCATTCAGGGCCTTTGGTAAATTAGTGGGTCACACAGAGGTCAGTCCATTGGCCTCAATACAGTTGGCCTCAGTTCCCATGTTAGTGAGGTGAAGGTTCAGGAAGGACACTACTCCTGATTAATATCCAGTGACTCCTGGTGGAAGGTTTGTGTGTGTCTGTGAATAGGTGAGTGTGTGTCTGTGAATAGGTGAGTATGTCTGTGAATAGGTGAGTGTGTGTGTCTGTGAATAGGTGAGTGTGTCTGTGAATAGGTGAGTGTGTGTCTGTGAATAGGTGAGTGTGTCTGTGAATAGGTGAGTGTGTCTGTGAATAGGTGAGTGTGTGTCTGTGAATAGGTGAGTGTGTCTGTGAATAGGTGAGTGTGTGTCTGTGAATAGGTGAATGTGTCTGTGAATAGGTGAGTGTGTCTGTGAATAGGTGAGTGTGTCTGTGAATAGGTAAGTGTGTGCCTGTGAATAGGCGAGTGTGTGTCTGTGAATAGGTGAGTGTGTCTGTGAATAGGTGAGTGTGTCTGTGAATAGGTGTGTCTGTGTCTGTGAATAGGTGAGTGTGTGTCTGTGAATAGGTGTGTCTGTGTCTGTGAATAGGTGAGTGTGTCTGTGAATAGGTGAGTGTGTCTGAATAGGTGAGTGTGTGTCTGTGAATAGGTGAGTGTGTGTGAATAGGTGAGTGTGTGTCTGTGAATAGGTGTGTCTGTGTCTGTGAATAGGTGTGTGTGTCTGTGAATAGGTGAGTGTGTCTGTGAATAGGTGAGTGTGTGTCTGTGAATAGGTGAGTGTGTCTGTGAATAGGTGAGTGTGTGTCTGTGAATAGGTGAGTGTGTCTGTGAATAGGTGAGTGTGTGTCTGTGAATAGGTGAGTGTGTCTGTGAATAGGTGTGTGTGTCTGTGAATAGGTGTGTGTGTCTGTGAATAGGTGAGTGTGTCTGTGAATAGGTGAGTGTGTGTCTGTGAATAGGTGAGTGTGTGTCTGTGAATAGGTAAGTGCGTGTCTGTGAATAGGTGAGTGTGTGTCTGTGAATAGGTGTGCGTGTCTGTGAATAGGTGAGTGTGTCTGTGAATAGGTGAGTGTGTCTGTGAATAGGTAAGTGCGTGTCTGTGAATAGGTGTGTCTGTGTCTGTGAATAGGTGAGTGTGTCTGTGAATAGGTGAGTGTGTCTGTGAATAGGTAAGTGCGTGTCTGTGAATAGGTGTGTCTGTGTCTGTGAATAGGTGTGTCTGTGTCTGTGAATAGGTGAGCGTGTGTCTGTGAATAGGTGTGTGTCTGTGAATAGGTGTGTGTGTCTGTGAATAGGTGAGTGTGTGTCTGTGAATAGGTGAGTGTCTGTGAATAGGTGAGTGTGTCTGTGAATAGGTGAGTGTCTGTGAATAGGTGAGCGTGTGTCTGTGAATAGGTGAGTGTGTGTCTGTGAATAGGTGAGTGTCTGTGAATAGGTGTGTGTGTCTGTGAATAGGTGAGTGTGTCTGTGAATAGGTGAGTGTCTGTGAATAGGTGAGCGTGTGTCTGTGAATAGGTGAGTGTGTGTCTGTGAATAGGTGAGTGTCTGTGAATAGGTGAGTGTGTGTCTGTGAATAGGTGAGTGTGTGTCTGTGAATAGGTGAGTGTGTGTCTGTGAATAGGTGAGTGTGTGTCTGTGAATAGGTGTGTGTGTGTCTGTGAATAGGTGTGTGTGTGTCTGTGAATAGGTGAGTGTGTGTCTGTGAATAGGTAAGTGCGTGTCTGTGAATAGGTGTGTGTGTGTCTGTGAATAGGTGAGTGTGTGTCTGTGAATAGGTAAGTGCGTGTCTGTGAATAGGTGAGTGTGTGTCTGTGAATAGGTGAGTGTCTGTGAATAGGTGTGTGTGTCTGTGAATAGGTGAGTGTGTCTGTGAATAGGTGAGTGTGTCTGTGAATAGGTGAGTGTCTGTGAATAGGTGAGTGTGTGTCTGTGAATAGGTGAGTGTGTCTGTGAATAGGTGTGTGTGTCTGTGAATAGGTGAGTGTGTCTGTGAATAGGTAAGTGTGTCTGTGAATAGGTGAGTGTGTGTCTGTGAATAGGTGAATGTGTGTCTGTGAATAGGTGTGTGTGTCTGTGAATAGGTGAGTGTGTGTGTGAATAGGTGAGTGTGTCTGTGAATAGGTAAGTGTGTCTGTGAATAGGTGAGTGTGTGTGTGAATAGGTGAGTGTGTGTCTGTGAATAGGTGAGTGTGTGTCTGTGAATAGGTGAGTGTGTGTCTGTGAATAGGTGAGTGTGTCTGTGAATAGGTGTGTGTGTGTCTGTGAATAGGTGAGTGTGTGTCTGTGAATAGGTGTGTGTGTCTGTGAATAGGTGTGTGTGTCTGTGAATAGGTGTGTGTCTCTGTGAATAGGTGAGTGTGTGTCTGTGAATAGGTGAGTGTGTGTCTGTGAATAGGTGAGTGTGTGTCTGTGAATAGGTGTATGTGTCTGTGAATAGGTGAGTGTGTCTGTGAATAGGTGAGTGTGTGTCTGTGAATAGGTGTGTGTGTCTGTGAATAGGTGAGTGTGTGTGTGAATAGGTGAGTGTGTCTGTGAATAGATGTGTGTTTGTCTGTGAATAGGTGAGTGTGTGTCTGTGAATAGGTGAGTGTGTGTCTGTGAATAGGTGAGTGTGTGTCTGAATAGGTAAGTGTGTCTGTGAATAGGTGTGTGTGTCTGTGAATAGGTGAGTGTGTGTCTGAATAGGTAAGTGTGTCTGTGAATAGGTAAGTGTGTGCCTGTGAATAGGCGAGTGTGTGTCTGTGAATAGGTGAGTGTGTCTGTGAATAGGTGAGTGTGTGTCTGTGAATAGGTGTGTGTGTCTGTGAATAGCTGAGTGTGTGTCTGAATAGGTAAGTGTGTCTGTGAATAGGTGAGTGTGTGTCTGTGAATAGGTGAGTGTGTGTGTGAATAGGTGAGTGTGTCTGTGAATAGATGTTTGTTTGTCTGTGAATAGGTGAGTGTGTGTCTGTGAATAGGTGAGTGTGTGTCTGTGAATAGGTGAGTGTGTGTCTGAATAGGTAAGTGTGTCTGTGAATAGGTGTGTGTGTCTGTGAATAGGTGAGTGTGTGTCTGAATAGGTAAGTGTGTCTGTGAATAGGTAAGTGTGTGCCTGTGAATAGGCGAGTGTGTGTCTGTGAATAGGTGAGTGTGTCTGTGAATAGGTGAGTGTGTGTCTGTGAATAGGTGTGTGTGTCTGTGAATAGCTGAGTGTGTGTCTGAATAGGTAAGTGTGTCTGTGAATAGGTGAGTGTGTGTCTGTGAATAGGTGAGTGTGTCTGTGAATAGGTGTGTCTGTGTCTGTGAATAGGTGTGTCTGTGTCTGTGAATAGGTAAGTGTGTGCCTGTGAATAGGCGAGTGTGTGTCTGTGAATAGGTGAGTGTGTCTGTGAATAGGTGAGTGTGTGTCTGTGAATAGGTGTGTGTGTCTGTGAATAGGTGAGTGTGTGTCTGAATAGGTAAGTGTGTCTGTGAATAGGTGAGTGTGTGTCTGTGAATAGATGAGTGTGTGTCTGAATAGGTAAGTGTGTCTGTGAATAGGTGAGTGTGTGTCTGTGAATAGGTGAGTGTGTGTCTGTGAATAGGTGTGTCTGTGTCTGTGAATAGGTGAGTGTGTGTCTGAATAGGTAAGTGTGTGTCTGTGAATAGGTGTGTGTCTGTGAATAGGTGTGTGTCTGTGAATAGGTGTGTGTCTGTGAATAGGTGAGCGTGTGTCTGTGAATAGGTGAGTGTGTGTCTGTGAATAGGTAAGTGTGTGTCTGTGAATAGGTGAGTGTGTCTGTGAATAGGTGAGTGTGTGTCTGTGAATAGGTGAGTGTGTCTGTGAATAGGTGAGTGTGTGTCTGTGAATAGGTAAGTGTGTGTCTGTGAATAGGTGTGTGTGTCTGTGAATAGGTAAGTGTGTGTCTGTGAATAGGTGAGTGTGTCTGAATAGGTGAGTGTGTGTCTGTGAATAGATGAGTGTGTGTCTGTGAATAGAAAAGGTAAGTGTGTGTCTGTATAAATGTTGCTATGTGTGTGTCTGCCTGTGTATGTGTGTGTTCACATCTGCTGAGCTTAGCTGTGACCCTTCCAAGGTTGAATAATTTGCCAACACCAATTGTCTAGACTCACACATGAGGAAACGGTCTTTGGGTGTGTGGTACTGGAGAGACCCCCTTGGTCCTGAACCCCCGTGAGAGTCAGCACCTCCGTGGAGAGGAGGGGAAGCTGAACCCCAGGGAGAGTCAGCACCTTCAGGGAGAGGAGGGGGAGCTGAACCCCAGTGAGAGTCAGCACCTTCAGGGAGAGGGGAAGCTGAACCCCAGGGAGAGTCAGCACCTCCATGGAAAGGAGGGGAAGCTGAACCCCAGGGAGAGTCAGCACCTTTAGGGAGAGGAGGGGGAGCTGAACCCCAGTGAGAGTCAGCACCTTCAGGGAGAGGAGGGGAGCTGAACCCCAGTGAGAGTCAGCACCTTCAGGGAGAGGAGGGGGAGCTGAACCCCAGTGAGAGTCAGCACCTTCAGGGAGAGGAGGGGGAGCTGAACCCCAGTGAGAGTCAGCACCTTCAGGGAGAGGAGGGGGAGCTGAACCCCAGGGAGAGTCAGCACCTTCAGGGAGAGGAGGGGAACTGAACCCCAGTGAGAGTCAGCACCTTCAGGGAGAGGAGGGGGAGCTGAACCCCAGGGGGAGTCAGCACCTTCAGGGAGAGGAGGGGGAGCTGAACCCCAGGGAGAGTCAGCACCTTCAGGGAGAGGAGGGGGAGCTGAACCCCAGGGAGAGTCAGCACCTTCAGAGAGAGGAGGGGGAGCTGAACCCCAGTGAGAGTCAGCACCTTCAGGGAGAGGAGGGGGAGCTGAACCCCAGTGAGAGTCAGCACCTTCAGGGAGAGGGGAAGCTGAACCCCAGTGAGAGTCAGCACCTCCATGGAAAGGAGGGGAAGCTGAACCCCAGTGAGAGTCAGCACCTTCAGGGAGAGGAGGGGGAGCTGTACCCCAGTGAGAGTCAGCACCTTCAGGGAGAGGAGGGGGAGCTGAACCCCAGGGAGAGTCAGCACCTTCAGGGAGAGGAGGGGGAGCTGAACCCCAGTGAGAGTCAGCACCTTCAGGGAGAGGAGGGGGAGCTGAACCCCAGTGAGAGTCAGCACCTTCAGGGAGAGGAGGGGGAGCTGAACCCCAGTGAGAGTCAGCACCTTCAGGGAGAGGAGGGGGAGCTGAACCCCAGTGAGAGTCAGCACCTTCAGGGAGAGGAGGGGGAGCTGAACCCCAGCGAGAGTCAGCACCTTCAGGGAGAGGAGGGGGAGCTGAACCCCAGTGTGAGTCAGCACCTTCAGGGAGAGGAGGGGGAACTGAACCCCAGTGAGAGTCAGCACCTTCAGGGAGAGGAGGGGGAGCTGTACCCCAGTGAGAGTCAGCACCTTCAGGGAGAGGAGGAGGAGCTGAATCCCAGTGAGAGTCAGCACCTTCAGGGAGAGGAGGGGGAGCTGAATCCCAGTGAGAGTCAGCACCTTCAGGGAGAGGAGGGGGAGCTGAACCCCAGTGAGAGTCAGCACCTTCAGGGAGAGGAGGGGGAGCTGAATCCCAGTGAGAGGCAGCACCTTCAGGGAGAAATGAAATGAAAATCGCTTATTGTCACGAGTAGGCTTCAATGAAGTTACTGTGAAAAGCCCCTAGTCGCCACATTCCTGCGCCTGTCCGGGGAGGCTGGTACAGGAAAAGAGGGGGAGCTGTACCCTGGTGATCAGCTCGACTATAATATTGAATTTCTGTGAAATTCTAGCATCTCAGTTTGTTGCTCTTTTGAGGGAGTGTTGAGTATTATACACGAAGTGTGACATTGTTACAGTGCTGGATGGGACATAGACTGATTTACAAACTATGCCATTGAATAGTTTCAATTTTTGAAACTCTAAATTACAAACTTTGTATCAACAAGTGTTTTAATACTGGGAGATTATTTGAATGCTTTGAGGACAGAATGCTTTGTCACTATAAGTTTTTTTGATTGATTGTATTTTCTTAAAGGACATCAAAGTAAAACACTCCTATTGGAATGTTAATGATGAATAAATGTTGTTCTGTGGGAAAACCTTGATAATAAATTTGAAATCTGGTTTATTTTGGATGAGTTCTGATTGCTACCAGCCCCCACCTGAGGCACAGAGCAGGCTCGCCACCTGGTACTGAGCTGGTGAACTGGGGGGGGGGGGGGGGGGACTCAGACTGGGGGGGGGGGCGCGACACAGACTGGGGGGGGGACTCAGACTGGGGGGGGGCTCAGACTGGGGGGGGCGACCAGACTGGGTGGGGGCCGACTCAGACTGGGGGGGGGGGCGACTCAGACTGGGTGGGCTCCTCAGACTGGGGGGGCTCCTCAGACTGGGGGGGGGGGGGTGACTCAGACTGGGGGGGTGACTCAGACTGGGGGGGCTCCTCAGACTGGGGGGGGGGCTCCTCAGACTGGGCAGGGCTCCTCAGACTGGGGGGGCTCCTCAGACTGGGGGGTGACTCAGACTGGGCGGGGCTCCTCAGACTGGGCGGGGCTCCTCAGACTGGGCAGGGCTCCTCAGACTGGGCGGGGCTCCTCAGACTGGGGGGGGGACTCAGACTGGGGGGTGACTCAGACTGGGGGGGCGACTCAGACTGGGGGGCGACTCAGACTGGGGGGGCTGACACAGACTGGGGGGCGACTCAGACTGGGGGGGCGACTCAGACTGGGGGGGCTGACACAGACTGGGGGGCGACACAGACTGGGGGGTGACTCAGACTGGGGGGTGACTCAGAATGGGGGGTGACTCAGACTGGGGGGGCTCAGACTGGGGGGAGCGTCTCAGACTGGGGGGGCTGACACAGACTGGGGGGCGACTCAGACTGGGGGGGGCTCCTCAGACTGGGGGGGACTCAGACTGGGGGGACTCAGACTGGGGGATGACTCAGACTGGGGGGGCTGACACAGACTGGGGGGGAGACAGACTGGGGGACGACTCAGGCTGAGGGGGACTCAGACTGGGGGGGACTCAGACTGGGGGGGGCTCAGACTGGGGGGGACTCAGACTGGGGGGGACTCAGACTGGGGGATGACTCAGACTTGGGGGGCTGACACAGACTGGGGGGAGACAGACTGGGGGACGACTCAGGCTGGGGGGACTCAGACTGGGGGGGACTCAGACTGGGGGGGGCGACTCAGACTGGGGGGGCAACTCAGACTGGGGGGGGGACTCAGACTGGGGGGAGACAGACTGGGGGACGACTCAGACTGGGGGGGGCTCAGACTGGGGGGTGACTCAGACTGGGGGGCGACTCAGACTGGGGGGCGACTCAGACTGGGGGGGGCTCCTCAGACTGGGGGTGACTCAGACTGGGGGGCGACTCAGACTGGGGGGTGACTCAGACTGGGGGGCGACTCAGACTGGGGGGGACTCAGACTGGGGGGGCTCAGACTGGGGGGGGACTCAGACTGGGGGGGACTCAGACTGGGGGGGCGACTCAGACTGGGGGGGGGCGACTCAGACTGGGGGGGGCTCAGACTGGAGGGGGACTCAGACTGGGGGGGACTCAGACTGGGGGGACTCAGACTGGGGGGGACTCAGACTGGGGGGCGACTCAGACGGGGGGGCGACTCAGACTGGGGGGGCGACTCAGACTGGGGGGGCGACTCAGCCTGGGGGGGACTCAGACTGGGGGGCGACTCAGACTGGGGGGGCGACTCAGACTGGGGGGCGACTCAGACTCGGGGGTGTGGGGGCGACTCTGACTGGGGGTGCGAATGTAGCAGTTTCTCAGTGATGTAACAGGCTGCTCCAGCCCCCCTCTACTGCCCGCACAATAAATGTGTCAGTCTGTGCTAGATTTTAGGGGCAAGGTGTATATAAAAACACAATGATACTAGGACCTGTCCGCTCAGGAGGGAGAAGAGAAACAGAGTGGGTAAATGCAGAGAAAGATTCATCCATTACAGAATATCATCAATATAATCTTCGTGACAAAACATTTATGTTATAACTGGATCTAAAAATAGGATCGAAAGTGAACACTTCCTGGACATGCCACACCAATTTCCTGTCTCATGTCCCTGTTACTCTGTCTTGACGCCCTGATTGCAATAAAACAGCAAGTGGATCCACTCATCTGTGAACAACAATGTGGGAGACGCTGCCAGGAGAATCCACCCACCTCCACAATAAGGGCAAACTGGATTGAGTGAACTTTAATCAATCTGAAATGTGCAGCCACGAGAGGCAAACAGACACCAATTCACAGACTGATACGTTTAAGATACCCGAGCAGACCCCCAATAGGACACCGAGTGAGAAACCGCAAACAATTTGTAAAACTGTGAGGAAAGGATACTTGACCCCAGGAGCGTCGACTCTGACAAATAGGTAGATTTTATGTTACAACAAACTTTAATTTAAACCTAGAATTATCCATATTAACATCACATAAATAGCCTTACAATTAACAGTTAAACAGTTCTTAAATAAAACAAAAGCCTTAACTCACTATATACACCTGGCACTATATATATTCCAACAAACCAACCCAATACAGTTCCAAATTGGCAGATTATTTTGTAAACCCCACAGTTGAACATGGAGCAATATTATTTCTCCACAATGTCGGAGTTTTGTTGCTTTTTAAAGTGTTTTACTCTTATATGCTCACTGCGTGGTACAATTTTGTAATAATGTCTTCTAATTGTTATCTGGATGTTATGTACATTCACTAATAAAGTATTTTGTGTCAATCTCTGAGCGGTTTTCTCATTAGCTGGGCTGCAGTTACTCAAAGCTGTGCTATCTCAACACTGACAGAACACGGCGACCAAGGTGGATCTATACTGCTCCCTGCTGGGGATCAGTGGAAATGCTTACTGCTTGTGTCACTTACAGTAAATTTGATCTACATTACAGCCTGACGATCAGCTTCATACAAAATAATACAGACCCCAAACTTTCAGAAGTGCAGTTGGATTTCTTATGAACTTTTCCAACTCAACACTTTATTGCACTCCAACTCCCAGAGTGATCTCAGAGTGACTGAGATCCCACTCCCAGAGTGATCTCAGACTGAGGTTCTACTCCCAGAGTGATCTCAGTGTGACTGAGGTCCCACTCCCAGAGAGATCTCAGAGTGACTGAGGTCCCACTCCCAGAGTGATCTCAGACAGAGGTCCCACTACCAGAGTGACCTCAGTGTGACTGAGGTCCCACTCCCAGAGTAACTGAGATCCCACTCCCTGAGTGATCTCAGAGTGACTGAAGTCCCACTCCCAGAGAGATCTCAGAGTGACTGAGGTCCCACTCTCAGAGTGATCTCAGAGTGACTGAAGTCCCACTCCCAGAGAGATCTCAGAGTGACTGAGGTCCCACTCTCAGAGTGATCTCAGACTGAGGTCCCACTCCAAGACTGATCTCAGAGTGACTGAGGTCCTACTCCCAGAGTGATCTCAGTGTGACTGAGGTCCCACTCCCAGAGTGATCTCAGACTGAGGTCCCACTCCCAGAGAGATCTCAGAGTGACTGAGGACCCACTCCCAGAGGGATCTCAGAGTGACTGAGGACCCACTCCTAGAGTGATCTCAGAGTGACTGAGGTCCCACTACCAGAGGGATCTCAGAGTGACTGAGGTCCCACTCCCTGAGTGATCTCAGAGTGACTGAGGTCCCACTCCCAGAGGGATCTCAGAGTGACTGAGGTCCCACTCCCAGAGTGATCTCAGACTGAGGTCCCACTCCCTGAGTGATCTCAGACTGAGGTCCCACTCCCAGAGTGATCTCAGAGTGACTGAGGTCCCACTCCCAGAGTGATCTCAGACAGAGGTCCCACTCCCAGAGTGATCTCAAAGTGACTGAGGTCCCACTCTCAGAGTGATCTCAGACTGAGGTCCCACTCCCAGAGTGATCTCAGAGTGACTGAGGTCCCACTCCCAGAGTGATCTCAGACAGGTCCCACTCCCAGAGTGATCTCAGAGTGACTGAGGTCCCACTCTCAGAGTGATCTCAGACTGAGGTCCCACTCCAAGACTGATCTCAGACTGAGGTCCCACTCCCAGAGTGATCTCAGAGTGACTGAGGTCCCACTCTCAGAGTGATCTCAGACAGAGGTCCCACTCCAAGACTGATCTCAGACTGAGGTCCCACTCCAAGACTGATCTCAGAGTGACTGAGGTCCCACTCCCAGAGAGATCTCAGACTGAGGTCCTACTCCCAGAGTGATCTCAGAGTGACTGAGGTTCCACTCCCAGAGTCATCTCAGACTGAGGTCCTACTCCCAGAGTGATCTCAGTGTGACTGAGGTCCCACTCCCAGAGTGATCTCAGAGTGACTGAGGTCCCACTCCCAGAGTGATCTCAGACTGAGGTCCCACTCCCAGAGTGATCTCAGACTGAGGTCCCACTCCCAGAGTGATCTCAGACTGAGGTCCCACTCCCAGAGTGACCTCAGACTGAGGTCCCACTCCCAGAGTGATCTCAGAGTGAAGTCCCACTCCCAGAGTGATCTCAGACTGAGGTCCCACTCCCAAAGTGACCTCAGACTGAGGTCCCACTCCCAGAGTGATCTCAGAGTGAAGTCCCACTCCCAGAGTGATCTCAGACTGAGGTCCCACTCCCAGAGTGATCTCAGAGTGACTGAGGTCCCACTCCCAGAGTGATCTCAGACTGAGGTCCCACTCCCAGAGTGATCTCAGAGTGACTGAGGTTCCACTCCCAGAGTGATCTCAGAGTGACTGAGGTTCCACTCCCAGAGTGATCTCAGACTGAGGTCCCACTCCCAGAGTGATCTCAGAGTAACTGAGATCCCACGCCCTGAGTGATCTCAGAGTGACTGAGGTTCCACTCCCAGAGTGATCTCAGAACTGAGTGCCCGAATTGTGGCTCCGCCCATTTAAAGCGGCAATGTCCGGCAAAATCACGACGGTGTCTACAGTGTGGCAAGCTTAGAACATAGAACATAAAACATTACAGCGCAGTACAGGCCCTTCGGCCCACGGTGTTGCACTGTCCTGTGAAACCCTTCTAAAGTCCCTCTACACTATTCCCTTATCGTCCATATGCCTATCCAATGATCATTTGAATGCGTTTAGTGTTGGCGAGTCCACTACTGTTGCAGTCAGGGCATTCTACGCCCTTACTACTCTCTGAGTAAAGAACCTACCTCTGACATCTGTCCTATATCTATCTCCCCTCAATTTAAAGCTATGTCCCCTCGTGCTGGACATCACCATCCGAGGAAAAAGGCTCTTGATGTCCACCCTATCTAATCCTCTGATCATCTTGTATGCCTCAATTAAGTCCCCTCTTAACCTTCTTCTCTCTGCTCCACTGCCCAGCAGCCAGCGAACCCAGCCACGGTGCAGAAGTGTCCGTTCAATACAGCAAGGCCATGCCAGATTCCGATCCCGACAGCCCAACAGATCCTGATGCTGAGTGCCTCAAATCCCCATACCGGGTGGACATCATTACGAAGCATGCGCTGCCTTTCTCCAAGATAGTGAAGCACCTCTCGATCCTCAGCATGGATCCCGACGACGAGTGATGTGCTGTCCTCACAGTTAACAAGGCTCGCATCCGGTTCAAACTGGACGCCGACGCATCGGCGAACCTCATCTCGAAATCCGATCTCGACACCATCCGCGTCAAACCAAGTATTCTTCCACCGGCCTGCCAGCTCCTTGACTACAATGGCAATGCCATTGCTGCCAGTGGCTCGTGCCAACTCGGAGTGTCCAATAAGTCAATTAAAGCGACGCTGCGGTTTGAGATCGTGGGACCTGACAGAGCATCTCTGCTCGGTGCTCGGGCCTGCAAGCTCCTGAACCTGGTTCAGCAAGTCCACATCATGTCATCCTCACAGGCAATGGCCTCACCTGATGAAAACTTCCAGGCTAATATTGATGACATCATCACGCAGTACCACAGCGTGTTCGACGGAATGGCCACGCTCCCATACCGATACAAAATCCTGCTCAAACCGAACGCCAC
This sequence comes from Scyliorhinus canicula, assembly GCF_902713615.1. Classification (NCBI taxonomy): domain Eukaryota; kingdom Metazoa; phylum Chordata; class Chondrichthyes; order Carcharhiniformes; family Scyliorhinidae; genus Scyliorhinus; species Scyliorhinus canicula. Next base: position 124,050,343 of record NC_052161.1, on the reverse strand, counting down.
TCCTGTAATTCATGCACCATGTCGGGTGCCGGCACCCCTCAAGGATCCGCCTCAAGCAGCAATTACAGGACCTCCAGGACCAGGGTATCATATCAAAGGTCACAGAACCCACGGACTGGGTCAGCTCCATGGTCTGCATCAAGACGCTGTCAGGGGAGCTTCGGATCTGCATCGACCCCAAGGATCTAAACCGCAACATCATGAGGGAACATTACCCAATACCAAAACGAGAAGAGTTGACCAGCGAGATGGCTCATGCCAAATTCTTTACGAAGCTGGACGCCTCCAAGGGATTCTGGCAAATACAGCTGGACGCATCCAGTTGCAAGCTGTGCACATTCAATACCCCGTTCGGTCGCTACTGCTACAACCGGATGCCTTTTGGCATCTTCTCTGCCTCAGAGGTATTTCACCGCATCATGGAACAGATGATGGAGGGTATCGAGGGGGTGTGAGTGTATGTTGACGATGTCATAATCTGGTCCACAACTCCCCAAGTACACATCGCTCGCCTCAAGCAGGTATTCCAGAGAATGCATGAGCATGGTCTCCACCTCAACAGGGCCAAGTGCTCATTCGGTCAATCAGACATCAAATTCCTTGGTGACCACATCTCGCAGCAAGGCGTGCGGCCAGATTGGACAAGGTTTCGGCGATCAACGCCATGAAGACCCCAGAGGACAAGAAGACGGTCCTCCGCTTTCTAGGGATAGTCAACTTATTCGGGAAATTCATTCCCAATATGGCGTCCCACACCACAGCCCTCCGCCATCTCGTCAAAAAGTCGATGGAATTCCAGTGGCTGCCCGCGCATGAAAAGGAATGGCGTGAGCTGAGGGCGAAGCTCACCACAGCCCCGGTTCTGGCGTTCTTTGACCCAACCAAGGAGACTAAGATATCCACTGATGCGAGCCAGGACGGCATTGGGGCAGTGCTCCTCCAACGGAACGACTCCTCGTCCTGGGCTCCAGTTGCGTATGCCTCCAGAGCCATGACACCCACTGAGCAACGGTATGCTCAGATTGAGAAGGAATGCCTGGGTCTCCTAACGGGAATCGACAAGTTTCACGATTATGTTTATGGCCTGCCAAAATTCACGGTATAGACGGACCACAGGCCACTAGTCCACATAATCCAGAAGGATTTAATGACATGACGCCTCGGTTACAGCGAATCCTTGTCAAGCTACACCACTATGACTTTGAACTTGTCTACAGGCCAGGCAAAGAGCTGATTTTTGCAGATGCCCTTTCCAGGTCTATTACCACACCGTGTGAACAAACTGACTTTGTCTGCCACATCGACGCACAGGTGCAATTGTGTGCCACCAACCTTCCGGCCTCTGATGAGAGGGTCATCCAAATTCGTGAGGAAACGGCCAAGGATTCTCTGCTACAGTGTGTGATGCAGCACCTTACAAATGGCTGGCAGAGCTTATTTTATTTAAATTTGATTTATCTAATTTTAATTTATGGTTAAGTTCTCTTGATTGGGGGGGGTGGGGGAATGTGATACATGTGATGTTACGGTATGGGGGAATTGTGGGTGTTATGGGGCTGTTAGTTGCATATTACTGCTTTTTGCTATACTTTTTGTTATATTTTCTGTAAAAAATTCCAATAAAAATTATTTTAAAAAAAAAAACAAAAAAAAACAAATGGCTGGCAGAAGGGACAATGTCCCCAGTTCTACAACGTCAAGGACGACCTGACGATGGTGGACGGCTTCCTCATGAAGCTCGACAGGATCGTGATTCCTCAGAGCATGCGAGCTATGGTGCTCGGCCAACTCCATGAGGGTCACCTGAGGGTCGAGAAATGCCGACGCAGAGCTCGGGAGGCAGTCTATTGGCCGGGCATCAGCCAGGACGTTGCCAACACGGCCCTCAACTGCCCTACATGTCATAAATTTCAGCCAGCTCAACCCAAAGAAACATTGCAGCAACATGAGATAGTGACCTCCCCATGGTCCAAAGTGTCCCCCCGGTGTCGACCTTTTCCAAGCTAAGGGGCGTGACTACGTCCTCCTGGTCGACTACTTCTCCAGTTACCCAGAAGTGGTGAAACTGTCTGACCTCACGTCTAAGGCAGTGATCAAAGCCTGCAAAGAAACGTTCGCCAGGCATTGGATACCACTCATGATGATGAGTGACAACGGTCCCTGTTTCTACAGCCAGGAATAGTCTGATTATGCACGGTTATACAACTTCTGTCACGTAACCTCCAGCCCCCACTACCCGGGCCAAAAAGGGGGTCCATCTCGTTAAGGGGTTGCTACGCAAGGCTGCGGACTCAGGCTCAGATTTCAACCTGGCAATGCTGTTGGCATACAGGGCAACCCCGCTGTCCACTGGGTTGTCTCCAGCGCAGATGCTCATGAATCGCACTCTGAGGACCACAGTTCCAACCATCCATGTTCCAGACCTTGACCACCTCACGGTCGTACAAAAAATGCAGCAGCCTTGGGCCCAACAGAAATCAGCTTCTGACGCTCATGCCACGGATCTACCTGAGCTGGTCCCAACTGATCGTGTTCGTGTACAATTGCCTGACGGCGGCTGGTCAGCCACAGCTGTGGTGGTCAAACAAGGGGCCCCGAGATCGTTCCTCATCCGCATGGCTGATGGCTCCTTCCTGCGGCGTAACAGACGGGCACTGCGCAGAGTTCCACGCCCGCTACCTGACCGAAATGCCCCGCCACCCACAATGCTTCCCCCGGACGTGCCCTACCACAAGGCCACCGATCTACCAGCAATCCTGCCGACCCCTGTGACCACCACGATGGCGGCGGTCCTGACTATCCAAGTGCAGGCGGCCCCTGATCCACCCCTGCGGCGATCAACCAGAATCCGTCACCCGCCACAAAGACTAAATATACTGACTGAACTTTTGTACCTCTTGTTACCTCATCGCTTTGACCTCTGTAAATATTGTTTTACCGTTTCAGCTGCCCTATATCTGCACTAGCGACACCTTCCTATGTATAGCACATTTTAGCACATTCTGTATATAGTCACGCACATATACACATCCACACGCACACGCACCTTAATATTTATTATCTAAAATAAAAGGGGGAGATGTCATAATATACATCTCTGTATATAATGCAGACAGGCAGTGATTGACACACAGGATGACCAGTAAGCACACAGCACAGTGCAGCCAATCACCAGACAGGACACTACCACTATAAAGCCAGAGGGCACTAGGTTTCCCGCTCTCTCTGGACCCAGCCACTGAGACAGTCAGAGTCCACGAGCTAGTCAGTGCCAACACCACGCGGTAGCTAGTAAGTCTGGTCAGGCTAGTACTAGGTCTACAGTCAAGTCAGTATAGTGTCGACCCACAGCTGAACATGTATATTAGTTAAGACGTTAAATAAAATCGTGTTGCATCTTATCAAGTGTTGGAGGTCTGTCTCTCGCTACACTGCGTCAAGTGCAGTCCAGGTTGACCCAGCCTGCCCAACACATCAGACATCTCCCTCCATGGGTTTACAGTAACAGAGACGGAATTGTTTGTACATAGCAATGCATGGTTAACCATCAAGAATAAATACTTGCAGCAATCATATCTTTGTGTTCTATGTGTACCTTTATGATCAAGGAAGCAACTGGACGCTACGGGGGTGAAAGGTTATCAGGGGTAGGTGAGAATGTGGGGTTGAGGTTACAATCATTTCAGCCATGATCTTACTGAATGACGGAATGGGCTCGAGGGGCCGGGTGGCCTTCTTCTCCTCCTAATTCATGTGTTTGTATCTTGGTATGGACAGGCAGTAGGTGCAGCACACATGGTTGAACAGCCAGCTGAATGTGATTGTTTAGGCTCACGCATGAGGAATGGTCTCTGGAGAAAGGGCCCAGATGTGTGGAGTGGGGGAATTCACTCTCTGCCAGTGACCGACCGTTTGAACAGTACCTACCCCCACAGGGAGGATGTAAATAGCAAAGTGAGTGTGGGTTTGGGATCTCTGCTAATTGGAGCCCCGTAGAGTGTGGCAGGAAATGCCCAGATGGAGGGCAAAGGACCCACTGTGCCTCCAGGCCGGCCCAGGGACCGGGTCCCCACTGAGCCTCCAGGCCGGCCCAGGGACCGGGGGTGCCTCCAGGCCGGCCCAGGGACCGGGTCCCCACTGAGCCTCCAGGCCGGCCCAGGGACCGGGGGTGCCTCCAGGCCGGCCCAGGGACGGGGGTGCCTCCAGGCCGGCCCAGGGACCGGGTCCCCACTGAGCCTCCAGGCCGGCCCAGGGACCGGGGGTGCCTCCAGGCCGGCCCAGGGACCGGGTCCCCACTGAGCCTCCAGGCCGGCCCAGGGACCAGGTCCCCACTGTGCCTCCAGGCCTGCCTGGAATAATTAAACTTTCAAATCCCTCTCACCCTTCTGTCATTGCCAGTGTCCCCCACCCCACACCCCCTCACCCCAGACCCTCATCACCGTCCACCCTCCCAGCACCCCTAATTGTCCACCCCCCACCCAGTTCCCCAACCCCCAGCTCTCCTCCCACCCCCAACACCACCCCTCCCACCCCCAACACCACCCCACACCCCCACAACACCACCCCTCCCACCCCCAACACCACCCCTCCCCCCAACACCACCCCTCACCCCCCAACACCACCCCACCCCCCCAACACCACCCCTCCCACCCCCAACACCACCACTCCCACCCCCAACACCACCCCCCCACTCCCACACCACCCCTCACACCCCCAACACCACCCCCACCCCCCCAACACCACCCCTCCCACCCCCAACACCACCCCCACCCCCCCAACACCACCCCTCCCACCCCCAACACCACCCCTCACCCCCAACACCACCCCTCACCCCCCCAACACCACCCCTCCCACCCCCAACACCACCCCCCACCCCCAACACCACCCCTCACACCCCCAACACCAACCCCCACTCCCAACACCACCCCCCACCCCCAACAGCACCCCTCCCACCCCCAACACCACCCCCCCACCCCCAACACCACACCTCCCACCCCCAACACCACCCCTCCCAACCCCAATACCACCCCGCCACCCCCAACACCACCCCTCCCACCCCCAACACCACCTCTCCCACCCCCAATACCACCCCTCCCCCCCAACACCACCACCCACCCCCCCAACACCACCCCTCCCACCCCCAACACCACCCCTCCCCCCCAACACCACCCCTCACCCCCCGAACACCACCACTCCCACCCTCAACACCACCCTCCCACCCCAACACCAACCCTCACCCCCAACACCACCACTCCCACCCCCAACACCACCCCTCCCACCCCCAACACCACCCCCCACCCCCAACAGCACCCCTCCCACCCCCAACACCACCCCCCACCCCCAACACCACCTCTTCCACCCCCAACACCACACCTCCCACCCCCAACACCACCCCTCCCACCCCCAACACCACCCCCACCCCCACCCATCCCAACCCGAACACCACCCCTCCCACCCCTAACACCACCCCCAACCCCCACCCTCCCACCCCAACACCACCCACCCACCCCCAACACCACCCCCAACACCACCGCTCCCACCCCCAACATCACCCCTCCCACCCCCAACACCACCCCTCCCACCCCCAACACCACCCCTCCCAACCCCAACACCACCCCTCCCACCCCCAACACCACCCCTCCTACCCCCAACACCACCCCTCCCAACCCCAACACCACCCCTCCCACCCCCAACACCACCCCTCCCACCCCCAACACCACCCCCCCCACCCCCAACACCCCCCCCCCCACCCCCAACACCACCCCCCCCCACCCCCAACACCACCCCTCCCACCCCCAACACCACCCCTCCCACCCCCAACACCACCTCTCCCACCCCTAACACCACCCCTCCCACCCCAACATCACCCCTCAACCCCAACACCCACCCCTCCCACCCCCAACACCACCCCTCCCACCCCCAACACCACCCCTCCCACCCCCAACAGCACCCCTCACCCCCAACACCACCCCTCACCCCCAACGCCACCCCCAACACCACCCCTCCCACTCCCAACACCACCCCCACCCCCAACACCACCCCTCCCACCCCCAACATCACCCCTCAACCCCAACACCACCCCTCCCACCCCCAACAGCACCCCTCACCCCCAACACCACCCCTCACCCCCAACACCACCCCTAACACCACCCCTCCCACTACCAACACCACCCCCACCCCCAACACCACCCCTCCCACCCCCAACACACCCCTCAACCCCAACACCACCCCTCCCACCCCCAACAGCACCCCTCACCCCCAACACCACCCCCACCCCCGACACCACCCCTCCCACCCCAACACGGGTTTAGGGTCAGCACGGTAGCATTGTGGATAGCACAATCGCTTCACAGCTCCAAGGTCCCAGGTTCGATTCCGGCTTGGGTCACTGTCTGTGTGGAGTCTGCACATCCTCCCCGTGTGTGCGTGGGTTTCCTCCGGGTGCTCCGGTTTCCTCCCACAGTCCAAAGATGTGCGGGTTAGGTGGATTGGCCGTGATAAATTGCCCTTAGTGTCCAAAATTGCCCTTAGTGTTGGGTGGGGTTATTGGGTTATGGGGATAGGGTGGAGGTGTTGACCTTGGGTAGGGTGCTCTTTCCAAGAGCCGATGCAGACTCGATGGGCCGAATGGCCTCCTTCTGTAAATTCTATGTAATTCTATGTGACACCACCCCTCACCCCCAACACCACCCCTCCCACCCCCAACACAACCGCTCCCACCCCCAACACCACCCCCCACCCCCAACATCACCCCCAACACCACCCCTCCCACACCCACCACCACCCCTTCCACCCCCAACACCACCCCCCCACCCCCAACACCACCCCCCAACCCCCAACACCACCCCTCCCACACCCAACACCACCCCCCAACACCACTCTGACCCCCACACCCACCCCTCCCACCCCCAACATCACACCCAACACCCCCCTCACCCCCAACACCCCCCTCACCCCCAACACCACCCTCCCACCCCCAACACCACCCCTCACCCCCATCACCACCCCTCACCCCAACACTACCCCTCCCACCCCCAACACCACCCCTCCCACCCCCAACACTACCCCTCCCACCCCCAACACCACCCCTCCCACCCCCAACACGACCCCTCCCACCCCCAACACCACCCCTCCCACCCCCAACACTGCCCCTCCCACCCCCAACACCACCCCCCACCCCAACACCACCCCCAACCCCAACACCACCCCCAACCCCAACACCACCCCCAACCCCAACACCACCCCCCACCCCCAACACCACCCCCCACCCCAACACCACCCTGATCCCCAAACCCACCCCCAACACCACCCGTCCCACCCCAACACCGCCCCTCCCACCCCCAACACCACCCCTCCCACCCCCAACACCACCCCTCCCACCCCCAACACCACCCCTCCCACCCCCAACACCACCCCTCCCACCCCCAACACCAACCCCCACACCAACACCACCCCCCCACCCCCACCTCTCCCACCACCCAAAACCATCCATCTCTGTTGTCCTTCCCACCCTCCATCACAGTACCCCCACCATCACTATCCCCCCCCCCCCTCCACCCTCCTCACGATCTACCTGCAGCCCCAGGATTGGAGTTCCCTCCCTGGTGCATTCCCCGTTGATGTCCACTTCATCAGCCCCCCCCATTCACCACCTTAAACATTCACTCCCTCCATCACCGGGGCACAGTAGCAGCTGTGTGTACCATTGAGAGGAAGCATTGCAGCAATTCACCAAGGCTCCTTAGACAGCACCTTCAAACCCACAATTTGGGCAGCACGGTAGCACAGTGGATAGCACTGTGGCTTCACAGTGCCAGGGTCCCAGGTTCGATTCCCCACTGGGTCACTACGTGTGCGGAGTCTGCACATCCTCCCCGTGTGTGCGTGGGTTTCCTCCGGGTGCTCCGGTGGCCTCCCACAGTCCAAAGATGTGCGGGTTAGGTGGATTGGCCGTGATAAATTGCCCTTAGTGTCCAAAATTGCCCTTAGTGTTGGGTGGGGTTATTGGGTTATGGGGATAGGGTGGAGGTGTTGACCTTGGGTAGGGTGCTCTTTCCAAGAGCCGATGCAGACTCGATGGGCCGAATGGCCTCCTTCTGTAAATTCTATGTAATTCTATGTGACACCACCCCTCACCCCCAACACCACCCCTCCCACCCCCAACACCACCGCTCCCACCCCCAACACCACCCCCCACCCCCAACATCACCCCCAACACCACCCCTCCCACCCCCACCACCACCCCTTCCACCCCCAACACCACCCCCCCACCCCCAACACCACCCCCCAACCCCCAACACCACCCCTCCCACACCCAACACCACCCCCCAACACCACTCTGACCCCCACACCCACCCCTCCCACCCCCAACATCACACCCAACACCCCCCCCACCCCCAACACCACCCCTCCCACCCTCAACACCACCCCTCACCCCCATCACCACCCCTCACCCCAACACTACCCCTCCCACCCCCAACACCACCCCTCACCCCCATCACCACTCCTCACCCCAACACTACCCCTCCCACCCCCAACACCACCCCTCCCACCCCCAACACTACCCCTCCCACCCCCAACACCACCCCTCCCACCCCCAACACGACCCCTCCCACCCCCAACACCACCCCTCCCACCCCCAACACTGCCCCTCCCACCCCCAACACCACCCCCCACCCCAACACCACCCCTAACCCCAACACCACCCCCCACCCCAACACCACCCCCAACCCCACCCCCAACCCCACCCCTCCCACCCCCCACACCACCCCCCACCCCAACACCACCCTGACCCCCAAACCCACCCCCAACACCACCCGTCCCACCCCAACACCACCCCTCCCACCCCCAACACCACCCCTCCCACCCCCAACACCACCCCCTCCCACCCCCAACACCACCCCTCCCACCCCCAACACCACCCCTCCCACCCCCAACACCAACCCCCACACCAACACCACCCCCCCACCCCCACCTCTCCCACCACCCAAAACCATCCATCTCTGTTGTCCTTCCCACCCTCCATCACAGTACCCCCACCATCACTATCCCCCCCCCCCCCCCCCCCCCCCACCCTCCTCACGATCTACCTGCAGCCCCAGGATTGGAGTTCCCTCCCTGGTGCATTCCCCGTTGATGTCCACTTCATCAGCCCCCCCCATTCACCACCTTAAACATTCACTCCCTCCATCACCGGGGCACAGTAGCAGCTGTGTGTACCATTGAGAGGAAGCATTGCAGCAATTCACCAAGGCTCCTTAGACAGCACCTTCAAACCCACAATTTGGGCAGCACGGTAGCACAGTGGATAGCACTGTGGCTTCACAGTGCCAGGGTCCCAGGTTCGATTCCCCACTGGGTCACTACGTGTGCGGAGTCTGCACATCCTCCCCGTGTGTGCGTGGGTTTCCTCCGGGTGCTCCGGTGGCCTCCCACAGTCCAAAGATGTGCGGGTTAGGTGGATTGGCCGTGATAAATTGCCCTTAGTGTCCAAAATTGCCCTTAGTGTTGGGTGGGGTTATTGGGTTATGGGGATAGGGTGGAGGTGTTGACCTTGGGTAGGGTGCTCTTTCCAAGAGCCGATGCAGACTCGATGGGCCGAATGGCCTCCTTCTGTAAATTCTATGTAATTCTATGTGACACCACCCCTCACCCCCAACACCACCCCTCCCACCCCCAACACCACCGCTCCCACCCCCAACACCACCCCCCACCCCCAACATCACCCCCAACACCACCCCTCCCACCCCCACCACCACCCCTTCCACCCCCAACACCACCCCCCCACCCCCAACACCACCCCCCAATCCCCAACACCACCCCTCCCACACCCAACACCACCCCCCAACACCACTCTGACCCCCACACCCACCCCTCCCACCCCCAACATCACACCCAACACCCCCCTCACCCCCAACACCACCCCTCCCACCCCCAACACCACCCCTCACCCCCATCACCACCCCTCACCCCAACACTACCCCTCCCACCCCCAACACCACCCCTCCCACCCCCAACACAACCCCTCCCACCCCCAACACCACCCCTCCCACCCCCAACACGACCCCTCCCACCCCCAACACCACCCCTCCCACCCCCAACACTGCCCCTCCCACCCCCAACACCACCCCCCACCCCAACACCACCCCTCCCACCCCAACACCACCCCCCACCCCAACACCACCCTGACCCCCAAACCCACCCCCAACACCACCCCTCCCACCCCCAACACCACCCCCCACCCCAACACCACCCTGACCCCCAAACCCACCCCCAACACCACCCGTCCCACCCCAACACCACCCCTCCCACCCCCAACACCACCCCTCCCACCCCCAACACCACCCCTCCCACCCCCAACACCCCCCCCTCCCACCCCCAACACCACCCCTCCCACCCCCAACACCACCCCTCCCACCCCCAACACCAACCCCACACCAGCACCACCCCCCACCCCCACCTCTCCCACCACCCAAAACCATCCATCTCTGTTGTCCTTCCCACCCTCCATCACAGTACCCCCACCATCACTATCCCCCCCCCCCCCCCCCCCCCCCCCCCACCCTCCTCACGATCTACCTGCAGCCCCAGGATTGGAGTTAACTCCCTGGTGCATTCCCCGTTGATGTCCACTTCATCAGCCCCCCCCATTCACCACCTTAAACATTCACTCCCTCCATCACCGGGGCACAGTAGCAGCTGTGTGTACCATTGAGAGGAAGCATTGCAGCAATTCACCAAGGCTCCTTAGACAGCACCTTCAAACCCACAATTTGGGCAGCACGGTAGCACAGTGGATAGCACTGTGGCTTCACAGTGCCAGGGTCCCAGGTTCGATTCCCCACTGGGTCACTACGTGTGCGGAGTCTGCACATCCTCCCCGTGTCTGCGTGGGTTTCCTCCGGGTGCCCCGGTTTCCTCCCAGTCTAAAGACGTGCAGGTTAGGCGGATTGGCCATGATAAATTGCCCTTAGTAACCAAAAAAAGGTTAGGAGGGGCTACTGGATTACGGGGATAGGGTGGTAGTGGGGGCTTAAGTGGGTTGGTGCAGACTCGATGGGCTGAATGGCTTCCTTCTGCACTGTATGTTCTCTGTTCTAACATCTACCACCCAGAATGACAAGGGCGGCAAACACATAGGAACAGCCCCCGCCAACACGGTAGCATGGTGGTTAGCATAAATGCTTCACAGCTCCAGGGTCCCAGGTTCGATTCCCGGCTGGGTCACTGTCTATGTGGAGTCTGCACGTCCTCCCCGTGTGCGCGTGGGTTTCCTCCGGGTGCTCCGGTTTCCTCCCACAGTCCAAAGATGTGCGGGTTAGGTGGATTGGCTATGCTAAATTGCCCGTAGTGTCCTAATAAGTAAGGTTAAGGGGGGTGTTATTGGGTTACGGGTATAGGGTGGATACGTGGGTTTGAGTAGGGTGATCATTGCTCGGCACAACATTGAGGGCCAAAGGGCCTGTTCTGTGCTGTACTGTTCTATGTTCTATAACACCATGTGGACAGTTTCTGGGAGGGGTGGGGGCTGGGGCTCCAAAAGAGGTCAAAGTTCAGATGTTACTGAGCAGTCAAGAGCTGTGTTATCCCGCCATGTCTGTGTTGAGTTAGTCTACCTCAGCCGGCCCTAGTCCATCCCCCGGGGGTGGGGGTGGGGAGGGTGGAGATGCCCAGGCTGGGCAAAGTGCCAGAGAGTGAGTGTGGATTGTGGAACTATTCGGCAGTGTGAGCAGCACCAGGAGGGGACAGGGTGTGTGCAGACAGCTGCCTCTGGGTGGGGGGGGGGGGGGAGGATTTGGTCTTATTCATTCAGGCCTCTCACCGTGTTTCCATCCTCTCCTTCTCCTTGTAAACTAGCATCTGCCTGACCCCACTGATTATCTCCAGTGACATTCAACCAGAATGGGCCGGCTCTGCCTCCTGGGGACGAGCAGCTCGGAGCCGGTGAGAGAGCTGGGGAGAGACTTTCCCAGGGTCTCTCGCTGTGTCCCCACCCCCCAACACATGGCCCTGCCTCGTCCCTCCCACCCAAATCCTCCACCTGGCCATGCAGAGCGAGTGTTTCTGCCATTGTCCCTCGGTGCCTGTGGGAGTTGGCCAGCGAGTGTGGGAAGCTGTGAGAGGGCAGGGACCCACACTCTGTCATGCTAATTCCACCCTTTAAATAGGGCAGCTGCTGAGGGCTGGTTCAGACAGCTCGCTCGCTCGCACTCACTCACACACGCAGCTCAGTGAGGATCAGCGCACAGTCTAACAGGCATGGCTCCAAAAACCTCCACCACCCTGCCTCTCCTTGCAGATTGTTCCAGCGTGACAGTGAAGGACAAGTGCAGGGTAAGCAGGATTTACTACTGTACATTTCAGAAGTTGTAAATCAATTTAAATCTGGTAGAGAACAAACTGCAGATTCGGCGATGGTCAATTGGCCTGTGCTCAGGGGCAAGTCACCTCAGAACAGGGCAGGAGAAGCACCTTTACCCAGAGGGGGGAGGGGGGAGGGCATGTAGAATGTGAACCAAGCTACAACAGGCAAGAGCTGAGGGGAAATACTAACAAACAGAGAAAGGGATAGAAGGTTATGTCGATGGGGTTAGCGTAGAAACGCCGGCAAGAAGTCATTGGGACAGCACGGTAGCACAGTGGTTAGCACTGTCGCTTCAGAGCTCCAGGGACCCGGGTTCGATCCCGCCTTGGGTCACTGTGTGTGCAGAGTCTGCACCTTCTCCCCGTGTCTGCGTGAGTTTCCTCCAGGTGCTCCGGTTTCCTCCCACAAGTATCGAAAGATGCGCTGAAAGGTGAATTGGATATTCTGAATTCTCCCTCTGTGTATGAACAGGTGCTGGAATGTGGCGACTAGGGGCTTTTCACAGTAACTTCATTGCAGTGTTAATGGAAGCCTACTTGTGACACTAATAAAGATTATTATTGGGCTGAATGTTGTTTTTGAGCTATCAACTCAATAATTTAACAGTTGACCTTCAGGGAGAGGAGGGGGAGCTGAACCCCAGTGAGAGTCAGCACCTTCAGGGAGAGGAGGGGGAGCTGAACCCCAGTGAGAGTCAGCACCTTCAGGGAGAGGAGGGGGAGCTGAACCCCAGTGAGAGTCAGCACCTTCAGGGAGAGGAGGGGGAGCTGAACCCCAGGGAGAGTCAGCACCTTCAGGGAGAGGAGGGGGAGCTGAACCCCAGTGAGAGTCAGCACCTTCGGGGAGAGGAGGGGGAAGGGAGCTAGATTGGGGGCTGGTTTAGCCCAGTGGACTAAACAGCTGGCTTCTAATGCGGAACAAGGCAGGTTCAATTCCCATACCAGCCTCCCCGAACAGGGGCCGGAATATGGCAACTGGGGGCTTTTCACAGGAACTTCATCGAAGCCTATTCGTGACAATAAGCGACTATTATTAGATTCAAGAAATGAAAAAGTGATTGATTCAATGTTACTCAGCGTAGTTGATGCTTCTGTTTATATTTTGCTGCAGATGATGAAACCAATGATTGAGAAGAGATGCCGTGTTTGGCTGAACCGCGGCATTAATCCACTGAAAGATTTGGTGGACAGAAATATTAAGCAATCATCAAGCTGGAGAAAGCTGACATCCTGGAAGTGAGGCTGAATGAGGAGGCCACATTGTGTTGTGTTCACGGTGAGTGTGGTTCATAACCCGGACACTGTACATCCTGATACCGATCAGGCCCAACCAATCCAGCAAACATTAATCCCATTTGCTGCTGCTGGATTTGTTTCCCTCTTTTTGATTGGTCTGTCCCATCGAATGATGTCATCGTTTGAACTGTTGATGTCGTGCGTGACATCATTGATGGGACACTCCATTGAGATGGGGTGGGGGGAAGGTTGTGATGGGGGTCGAGGGGGTTTGGAGGTGGAGGTGTGTGGGGGGAATGGGGAAGTTGGATGGGGTGGAGTAAGGAGGAAAGGGGAGTGTGGGAGGTGGAGGTGTGTGGCGGGGAGGGAAGAAGAGGGGAGGGAGGTGGGGCACGAGAGGTGGGAGGGGTCTTGGCACCACCTTGGACATGGTACTAACAGGGAGCTGGGGCAGCTTCCCCAGAAAAGAACAATGAGTCAAGGTCCACAGACAGTGAGAATGCAGCAAGTGCTTAGTGTCACAGAGCGTCAGGTAGTCAGGAATCAGCCACCAAGTCAGGATCACTGACAAGGAGAGAATGTGGGGATATTGGGGAAGCAAACTGACTCGGCTGACACAAAGTCCAGTGTGTGTGGGACTGTACCCCAGAGAAAGTCAGTATGTGTGCGACTGTACACCAGTGAGTGTCAGTGTGTGTGGAACTGTACCCCAGATAGAGTCAGTGTGTGTGGGACTGTACCCCGGGGAGAGTCAGTGTGTGTGGGACTGTACCCCGGGGAGAGTCAGCGTGTGTGGGACTGTACCCCAGATAGAGTCAGTGTGTGTGGGTCTGTACCCCGGGGAGAGTCAGTGTGTGTGGGTCTGTACCCTGGGGAGAGTCAGTGTGTGTGGGTCTGTACCCTGGGGAGAGTCAGTGTGTGTGGGTCTGTACCCCGGGGAGAGTCAGTGTGTGTGGGTCTGTACCCTGGGGAGAGTCAGTGTGTGTGGGACAGTACCCCGGGGAGAGTCAGTGAGTGTGGGACTGTACCCCGGGGAGAGTCAGTGTGGGTGGGACTGTAACCCGGGGAGAGTCAGTGTCTGTGGGTCTGTGCCCCGGGGAGAGTCAGTGTGTGTGGGACTGTACCCCAGATAGAGTCAGTGTCAGTGGGACTGTACCCCGGGGAGAGTCAGTGTGTGTGGGACTGTAACCCGGGGAGAGTCAGTGTGTGTGGGACTGTACCCCGGGGAGAGTCAGTGTGTGTGGGACTGTACCCCGGGGAGAGTCAGTGTCTGTGGGTCTGTACCCCGGGGAGAGTCAGTGTGTGTGGGACTGGACCCCGGGGAGAGTCAGTGTGTGTGGAACTGTACCGCAGATAGAGTCAGTGTCTGTGGGTCTGTACCCCGGGAGAGTCAGTGTGTGTGGGACTGTACCCCGGGGAGAGTCAGTGTGTGTGGGACTGTACCCCAGGGAGAGTCAGCGTGTGTGGGACTGTACCCCGGGGAGAGTCAGTGTGTGTGAGACTGTACCCCGGGGAGAGTCAGTGAGTGTGAGACTGTACCCCGGGGAGAGTCAGTGTGTGTGGGACTGTACCCCGGGGAGAGTGAGTCTGTGTGGGACTGTACCCCGGGGAGAGTCAGTGTGTGTGGGACTGTACCCCAGAGAGAGTCAGTGTGTGTGGGACTGTACCCCGGGGAGAGTCAGTGTGTGTGGGACTGTACCCCAGAGAGAGTCAGTGTGTGTGAGACTGTACCCCAGAGAGAGTCAGTGTGTGTGAGACTGTACCCCGGGGAGAGTCAGTGTCTGTGGGACTGTACCCCGGGGAGAGTCAGTGTGTGTGGGACTGTACCCCAGGGAGAGTCAGTGTGGGTGGGACTGTATCCCAGGGAGAGTCAGTGTGTGTGGGTCTGTACCCCAGGGAGAGTCAGTGTGTGTGGGACTGTACCCCAGGGAGAGTCAGTGTGTGTGGGACTGTACCCCGGGGAGAGTCAGTGTGTGTGGGACTGTACCCCAGAGAGAGTCAGTGTGTGTGGGACAGTACCCCAGGGAGAGTCAGAGTGTGTGGGTCTGTACCCCGGGGAGAGTCAGTGTGTGGGGGACTGTACCCCGGGGAGAATAAGTAAGTGTGGGACTGTACCCCAGAGAGAGTCAGTGTGTGTGGGACTGTACCCTAGAGAGAGTCAGTGGGTGTGGGACTGTACCCCGGGGAGAGTCAGTGTCAGTGGGTCTGTAGCCCAGAGAGAGTCAGTGTGTGTGGGACTGTACCCCCGGGGAGAGTCAGTGTGTGGGGGACTGTACCCCGGGGAGAATAAGTAAGTGTGGGACTGTACCCCAGAGGGAGTCAGTGTGTGTGGGACTGTACCCCAGGGGGAGTCAGTGGGTGTGGGACTGTACCCCGGGGAGAGTCAGTGTGTGTGAGTCTGTACCCCAGGGAGAGTCAGTGTGTGTGGGACTGTACCCCCGGGAGAGTCAGTGTGTGTGGGACTGTACCCCCGGGAGAGTCAGTGTGTGTGGGACTGTACCCCCGGGAGAGTCAGTGTGTGTGGGATTGTACCCCCGGGAGAGTCAGTGTGTGTGGGACTGTACCCCGGGGAGAGTCAGTGTGTGTGGGACTGTACCCCGGGGAGAGTCAGTGTGTGTGGGACTGTACCCCCGGGAGAGTCAGTGTGTGTGGGAATGTACACTGGGGAGAGTCAGTGTGTGTGGGTCTGTTCCCCAGAGAGAGTCAGTGTGTGTGGGACTGTACCCCGGAGAGAGTCAGTGTGTGTGGGTCTGTTCCCCAGAGAGAGTCAGTGTGTGTGGGACTGTACCCCGGGGAGAGTCAGTGTGTGTGGGACTGTACCCCGGGGAGAGTCAGTGTGTGTGGGACTGTACCCCGGGAGAGTCAGTGTGTGTGGGACTGTACCCCGGGGAGAGTCAGTGTGTGTGGGACTGTACCCCAAGGAGAGTCAGTGTGTGTGGGACTGTACCCCAGAGAGAGTCAGTGTGTGTGGGACTGTACCCCGGGGAGAGTCAGTGTGTGTGAGACTGTACCCCGGGGAGAGTCAGTGAGTGTGAGACTGTACCCCGGGGAGAGTCAGTGTGTGTGGGACTGTACCCCGGGGAGAGTGAGTCTGTGTGGGACTGTACCCCGGGGAGAGTCAGTGTGTGTGGTACTGTACCCCAGAGAGAGTCAGTGTGTGTGAGACTGTACCCCAGAGAGAGTCAGTGTGTGTGAGACTGTACCCCGGGGAGAGTCAGTGTCTGTGGGACTGTACCCCGAGGAGAGTCAGTGTGTGTGGGACTGTACCCCGGGGAGAGTCAGTGTGTGTGGGACTGTACCCCAGAGAGAGTCAGTGTGTGTGGGACAGTACCCCAGGGAGAGTCAGAGTGTGTGGGTCTGTACCCCGGGGAGAGTCAGTGTGTGGGGGACTGTACCCCGGGGAGAATAAGTAAGTGTGGGACTGTACCCCAGAGAGAGTCAGTGTGTGTGGGACTGTACCCCAGAGAGAGTCAGTGGGTGTGGGACTGTACCCCGGGGAGAGTCAGTGTCAGTGGGTCTGTAGCCCAGAGAGAGTCAGTGTGTGTGGGACTGTACCCCAGGGAGAGTCAGAGTGTGTGGGTCTGTACCCCGGGGAGAGTCAGTGTGTGGGGGACTGTACCCCGGGGAGAATAAGTAAGTGTGGGACTGTACCCCAGAGAGAGTCAGTGTGTGTGGGACTGTACCCCAGAGAGAGTCAGTGGGTGTGGGACTGTACCCCGGGGAGAGTCAGTGTGTGTGGGACTGTACCCCCGGGAGAGTCAGTGTGGGTGGGACTGTACCCCCGGGAGAGTCAGTGTGTGTGGGACTGTACCCCCGGGAGAGTCAGTGTGTGTGGGATTGTACCCCCGGGAGAGTCAGTGTGTGTGGGACTGTACCCCGGGGAGAGTCAGTGTGTGTGGGACTGTACCCCCGGGAGAGTCAGTGTGTGTGGGAATGTACACTGGGGAGAGTCAGTGTGTGTGGGTCTGTTCCCCAGAGAGAGTCAGTGTGTGTGGGACTGTACCCCGGAGAGAGTCAGTGTGTGTGGGACTGTACCCCAGAGAGAGTCAGTGTGTGTTGGACTGTACCCCGGGGAGAGTCAGTGTGTGTGGGACTGTACCCTGGGGAGAGTCAGTGTGTGTGGGACTGTTCCCTGGGGAGGGTCAGTGTGTGTGGGACTGTACCCCGGGGAGAGTCAGTGTGTGTGGGACTGTACCCCGGGGAGAGTCAGTGTCTGTGGGTCTGTACCCCGGGGAGAGTCAGTGTGTGTGGGACTGGACCCCGGGGAGTGTCAGTGTGTGTGGAACTGTACCGCAGATAGAGTCAGTGTCTGTGGGTCTGTACCCCGGGAGAGTCAGTGTGTGTGGGACTGTACCCCGGGGAGAGTCATTGTGTGTGGGACTGTACCCCAGGGAGAGTCAGTGTGTGTGGGACTGTACCCCAGAGAGAGTCAGTGTGTGTGGGACTGTACCCCGGGGAGAGTCAGTGTGTGTGAGACTGTACCCCGGGGAGAGTCAGTGAGTGTGAGACTGTACCCCGGGGAGAGTCAGTGTGTGTGGGACTGTACCCCGGGGAGAGTGAGTCTGTGTGGGACTGTACCCCGGGGAGAGTCAGTGTGTGTGGGACTGTACCCCAGAGAGAGTCAGTGTGTGTGAGACTGTACCCCAGAGAGAGTCAGTGTGTGTGAGACTGTACCCCGGGGAGAGTCAGTGTGTGTGGGACTGTACCCCAGGGAGAGTCAGTGTCAGTGGGTCTGTAGCCCAGAGAGAGTCAGTGTCAGTGGGACTGTACCCCGGGGAGAGTCAGTGTGTGTGGGACTGTACCCCGGGGAGAGTCAGAGTGTGTGGGTCAGTACCCCAGGGAGAGTCAGAGTGTGTGGGTCTGTACCCCAGGGAGAGTCAGTGTGTGTGGGACTGTACCCCAGGGAGAGTCAGAGTGTGTGGGTCTGTACCCCGGGGAGAGTCAGTGTGTGGGGGACTGTACCCCGGGGAGAATAAGTAAGTGTGGGACTGTACCCCAGAGAGAGTCAGTGTGTGTGGGACTGTACCCCAGAGAGAGTCAGTGGGTGTGCGACTGTACCCCGGGGAGAGTCAGTGTCAGTGGGTCTGTAGCCCAGAGAGAGTCAGTGTGTGTGGAACTGTACCCCCGGGGAGAGTCAGTGTGTGGGACTGTACCCTGGGGAGAGTCAGTGTGTGTGGGTCTGTACCCCAGGGAGAGTCAGTGTGCGTGCGACTGTACCCTGGGGAGAGTCAGTGTGTGTGGGACTGTACCCCGGGGAGAGTCAGTGTGTGGGACTGTACCCCAGAGAGAGTCAGTGTGTGTGGGACTGTACCCCAGAGAGAGTCAGTGTGTGGGACTGTACCCCGGGGAGAGTCAGTGTGTGTGAGTCTGTACCCCGGGGAGAGTCAGTGTGTGTGGGACTGTACCCCCGGGAGAGTCAGTGTGGGTGGGACTGTACCCCCGGGAGAGTCAGTGTGTGTGGGACTGTACCCCGGGGAGAGTCAGTGTGTGTGGGTCTGTTCCCCAGAGAGAGTCAGTGTGTGTGGGACTGTACCCCGGAGAGAGTCAGTGTGTGTGGGTCTGTTCCCCAGAGAGAGTCAGTGTGTGTGGGACTGTACCCCGGGGAGAGTCAGTGTGTGTGGGACTGTACCCCGGGGAGAGTCAGTGTGTGTGGGACTGTACCCTGGGGAGAGTCAGTGTGTGTGGGACTGTTCCCTGGGGAGGGTCAGTATGTGTGGGACTGTACCCCGGGGAGAGTCAGTGTGTGTGGGACTGTACCCCTGGGAGAGTCAGTGTGTGTGGGACTGTACCCTGGGAAGGGTCAGTGTGTGTGGGACTGTACCCCGGGGAGAGTCAGTGTGTGTGGGACTGTACCCCAGAGAGAGTCAGTGTGTGTGGGACTGTACCCCGGGGAGAGTCAGTGTGTGTGGGACTGTACCCCGGGGAGAGTCGATGTATGTGGGACTGTACCCCGGGGAGAGTCAGTTTGTGTGGGACTGTACCCTGGGGAGAGTCAGTGGGTTTTTGGGACTGTACCCCAGAGAGAGTCAGTGTGTTTTTGGGACTGTACCCCAGGGAGAGTCAGCGTGTGTGGGACTGTACCCCAGAGCGAGTCAGTGTGTGGGACTGTACCCCAGAGAGTCAGTGTCTATGGGTCTGTACCCTGGGGAGTGTCAGTGTATGTGGGTCTGTACCCCAGAGAGCGTCAGTGTGTGGGACTGTACCCCAGAGAGTGTCAGTGTCTGTGGGTCTGTACCCTGGGGAGTGTCAGTGTGTGTGGGTCTGTACCCCAGAGAGAGTCAGTGCGTGGGACTGTACCCCAGAGAGAGTCAGTGTGTGTGGGACTGTACCCCAGGGAGAGTCAGTGTGCGTGGGACTGTACCCCGGGGAGAGTCAGTGTGTGTGGGACTGTACCCCGGGGAGAGTCAGTGTGTGTGGGACTGTACCCCGGGGGGTGTCAGTGTGGGTGGGACTGTACCCCGGGGAGAGTCAGTGTGTGTGGGTCTGTACCCCGGGGAGAGTCAGTGTGTGTGGGTCTGTACCCCAGAGAGAGTCAGTGTGTGTGGGACTGTACCCCGGGGAGAGTCAGTGTGTGTGGGACTGTACCCCGGGGAGAGTCAGTGTGTGTGGTACTGTACCCCGGGGAGAGTCAGTGTGTGTGGGACTGTACCCCAGAGAGAGTCAGTGTGTGTGGGACTGTACCCCGGGGAGAGTCAGTGTGTGTGGGACTGTACCCCGGGGAGAGTCAGTGTGTGTGGGACTGTACCCCGGGGAGAGTCAGTGTGTGTGGGACTGTACCCCGGGGAGAGTCAGCGTGTGTGGGACTGTTCCCAGGGAGAGTCAGTGTGTGTGGGACTGTACCCCAGAGAGAGTCAGTGTGTGTGGGACTGTACCCCAGGTAGAGTCAGTGTGCGTGGGACTGTACCCCAGAGAGAGTCAGTGTGTGTGGGACTGTACCCCGGGGAGAGTCAGTGTGTGTGCGACTGTACCCCGGGGAGAGTCAGTGTGTGTGGGACTGTACCCTGGGGAGAGTCAGTGTGTGTGGGACTGTACCCCGGGGACAGTCAGTGTATGTGGGTCTGTACCTCAGAGAGAGTCAGTGTGTGTGGGACTGTACCCCGGGGAGAGTCGATGTGTGTGGGACTGTACCCCGGGGAGAGTCAGTGTGTGTGGGACTGTACCCCGGGGAGAGTCAGCGTGTGTGGGACTGTACCCCAGAGAGAGTCAGTGTGTGTGGGACTGTACCCCGGGGAGAGTCAGTGTGCGTGCGACTGTACCCCGGGGAGAGTCAATGTGTGTGGGACTGTACCCTGGGGAGAGTCAGTGTGTGTGGGACTGTACCCTGGGGAGAGTCGATGTGTGTGGGACTGTACCCCGGGGAGAGTCAGTTTGTGTGCGACTGTACCCCGGGGAGAGTCAGTGTGTGTGGGACTGTACCCCGGGGAGAGTCAGTTTGTGTGGGACTGTACCCCGGGGAGAGTCAGTGTGTGTGGGACTGTACCCTGGGGAGAGTCGATGTGTGTGGGACTGTACCCCGGGGAGAGTCAGTGTGTGTGGGACTGTACCCCGGGGAGAGTCAGTGTGTGGGACTGTACCCCAGAGAGAGTCAGTGTGTGTGGGACTGTACCCCAGAGAGAGTCAGTGTGTGGGACTGTACCCCGGGGAGAGTCAGTGTGTGTGAATCTGTACCCCGGGGAGAGTCAGTGTGTGTGGGACTGTACCCCCGGGAGAGTCAGTGTGGGTGGGACTGTACCCCCGGGAGAGTCAGTGTGTGTGGGACTGTACCCCGGGGAGAGTCAGTGTGTGTGGGTCTGTTCCCCAGAGAGAGTCAGTGTGTGTGGGACTGTACCCCGGAGAGAGTCAGTGTGTGTGGGTCTGTTCCCCAGAGAGAGTCAGTGTGTGTGGGACTGTACCCCGGGGAGAGTCAGTGTGTGTGGGACTGTACCCCGGGGAGAGTCAGTGTGTGTGGGACTGTACCCTGGGGAGAGTCAGTGTGTGTGGGACTGTTCCCTGGGGAGGGTCAGTGTGTGTGGGACTGTACCCCGGGGAGAGTCAGTGTGTGTGGGACTGTACCCCTGGGAGAGTCAGTGTGTGTGGGACTGTACCCCAGAGAGAGTCAGTGTGTGTGGGACTGTACCCCGGGGAGAGTCAGTGTGTGTGGGACTGTACCCCGGGGAGAGTCGATGTATGTGGGACTGTACCCCGGGGAGAGTCAGTTTGTGTGGGACTGTACCCCGGGGAGAGTCAGTGGGTTTTTGGGACTGTACCCCAGAGAGAGTCAGTGTGTTTTTGGGACTGTACCCCAGGGAGAGTCAGCGTGTGTGGGACTGTACCCCAGAGCGAGTCAGTGTGTGGGACTGTACCCCAGAGAGTCAGTGTCTGTGGGTCTGTACCCTGGGGAGTGTCAGTGTATGTGGGTCTGTACCCCAGAGAGCGTCAGTGTGTGGGACTGTACCCCAGGGAGAGTCAGTGTGCGTGGGACTGTACCCCGGGGAGAGTCAGTGTGTGTGGGACTGTACCCCAGAGAGAGTCAGTGTGTGGGACTGTACCCCAGAGAGTGTCAGTGTCTGTGGGTCTGTACCCTGGGGAGTGTCAGTGTGTGTGGGTCTGTACCCCAGAGAGAGTCAGTGCGTGGGACTGTACCCCGGGGAGAGTCAGTGTGTGTGGGACTGTACCCCAGGGAGAGTCAGTGTGTGTGGGACTGTACCCCGGGGGGTGTCAGTGTGGGTGGGACTGTACCCCGGGGAGAGTCAGTGTGTGTGGGTCTGTACCCCGGGGAGAGTCAGTGTGTGTGGGTCTGTACCCCAGAGAGAGTCAGTGTGTGTGGGACTGTACCCCGGGGAGAGTCAGTGTGTGTGGGACTGTACCCCGGGGAGAGTCAGTGTGTGTGGTACTGTACCCCGGGGAGAGTCAGTGTGTGTGGGACTGTACCCCGGGGAGAGTCAGTGTGTGTGGGACTGTACCCCGGGGAGAGTCAGTGTGTGTGGGACTGTACCCCGGGGAGAGTCAGCGTGTGTGGGACTGTTCCCAGGGAGAGACAGTGTGTGTGGGACTGTACCCCAGAGAGAGTCAGTGTGTGTGGGACTGTACCCCAGGTAGAGTCAGTGTGCGTGGGACTGTACCCCAGAGAGAGTCAGTGTGTGTGGGACTGTACCCCGGGGAGAGTCAGTGTGTGTGGGACTGTACCCCAGGGAGAGTCAGTGTGTGTGGGACTGTACCCCGGGGAGAGTCAGTGTGTGTGGGACTGTACCCCGGGGACAGTCAGTGTATGTGGGTCTGTACCTCAGAGAGAGTCAGTGTGTGTGGGACTGTACCCCGGGGAGAGTCGATGTGTGTGGGACTGTACCCCGGGGAGAGTCAGTGTGTGTGGGACTGTACCCCGGGGAGAGTCAGCGTGTGTGGGACTGTTCCCAGGGAGAGTCAGTGTGTGTGGGACTGTACCCCAGGTAGAGTCAGTGTGCGTGGGACTGTACCCCAGAGAGAGTCAGTGTGTGTGGGACTGTACCCCGGGGAGAGTCAGTGTGCGTGCGACTGTACCCCGGGGAGAGTCAGTGTGTGTGGGACTGTACCCTGGGGAGAGTCAGTGTGTGTGGGACTGTACCCTGGGGAGAGTCGATGTGTGTGGGACTGTACCCCGCGGAGAGTCAGTTTGTGTGCGACTGTACCCCGGGGAGAGTCAGTGTGTGTGGGACTGTACCCCGGGGAGAGTCAGTTTGTGTGGGACTGTACCCCGGGGAGAGTCAGTGTGTGTGGGACTGTACCCCGGGGAGAGTCAGTGTGTGTGGGACTGTACCCCGGGGGAGTCAGTGTGTGTGGTACTGTACCCCGGGGAGAGTCAGTGTGTGTGGGACTGTACCCCAGAGAGAGTCAGTGTGTGTGGGACTGTACCCCGGGGAGAGTCAGTGTGTGTGGGACTGTACCCCGGGGAGAGTCAGTGTGTGTGGGACTGTACCTCGGGGAGAGTCAGTGTGTGTGGGACTGTACCCCGGGGAGAGTCAGCGTGTGTGGGACTGTTCCCAGGGAGAGACAGTGTGTGTGGGACTGTACCCCAGAGAGAGTCAGTGTGTGTGGGACTGTACCTCAGGTAGAGTCAGTGTGCGTGGGACTGTACCCCAGAGAGAGTCAGTGTGTGTGGGACTGTACCCCGGGGAGAGTCAGTGTGCGTGCGACTGTACCCCGGGGAGAGTCAGTGTGTGTGGGACTGTACCCTGGGGAGAGTCAGTGTGTGTGGGACTGTACCCCGGGGACAGTCAGTGTGTGTGGGACTGTACCCCGGGGAGAGTCAGTGTGTGTGGGACTGTACCCCGGGGAGAGTCAGTGTATGTGGGTCTGTACCTCAGAGAGAGTCAGTGTGTGTGGGACTGTACCCCGGGGAGAGTCGATGTGTGTGGGACTGTACCCCGGGGAGAGTCAGTGTGTGTGGGACTGTACCCCGGGGAGAGTCAGCGTGTGTGGGACTGTTCCCAGGGAGAGTCAGTGTGTGTGGGACTGTACCCCAGGTAGAGTCAGTGTGCGTGGGACTGTACCCCAGAGAGAGTCAGTGTGTGTGGGACTGTACCCCGCGGAGAGTCAGTTTGTGTGCGACTGTACCCCGGGGAGAGTCAGTGTGTGTGGGACTGTACCCCGGGGAGAGTCAGTTTGTGTGGGACTGTACCCCGGGGAGAGTCAGTGTGTGTGGGACTGTACCCTGGGGAGAGTCGATGTGTGTGGGACTGTACCCCGGGGAGAGTCAGTTTGTGTGCGACTGTACCCCGGGGAGAGTCAGTGTGTGTCGGACTGTACCCTGGGGAAAGTCTGTGTGTTTTTGGGACTGTACCCCAGGGAGAGTCAGTGTGTGTGGGACTGTACCCCGGGGAGAGTCAGTGTGTCTTGGACTGTACCCCGGGGAGATTCAGCATGTGTGGGACTGTACCCCCGGGAGAGTAAGTGTGTGTGGGACTGTACCCCAGAGAGAGTCATTGTGTGGGACTGTACCCCAGAGAGAGTCAGCGTGTGTGGGACTGTACCCCGGGGAGAGTCAGTGTGGGTGGGAGTGTACCCCAGAGAGAGTCATTGTGTGGGACTGTACCCCAGAGAGAGTCAGTGTGTTGGACTGTACCCCAGAGAGTCAGTGTCTGTGGGTCTTTACCCTGGGGAGTGTCAGTGTGTGTGGGTCTGTATCCCAGAGAGAGTCAGTGTGTGGGACTGTACCCCAGAGAGAGTCAGTGTGTGGGACTGTACCCCGGGGAGAGTCAGTGTGTGTGGGACTGTACCCCGGGGAGAGTCAGTGTGTGTGGGACTGTACCTCGGGGAGAGTCAGTGTGTGTGGGACTGTACCCCGGGCAGAATCAGCGTGTGTGGGACTGTTCCCAGGGAGAGTCAGTGTGTGTGGGACTGTACCCCAGGGAGAGTCAGTGTGTGTGGGACTGTACCCCAGAGAGAGTCAGTGTGTGTGGGACTGTACCCCGGGGAGAGTCAGTGTGTGTGGGACTGTACCCCGGGGAGAGTCAGTGTGTGTGGGACTGTACCCCGGGGAGAGTCAGTGTGCGTGCGACTGTACCCCGGGGAGAGTCAGTGTGTGTGGGACTGTACCCTGGGGAGAGTCAGTGTGTGTGGGACTGTACCCCGGGGACAGTCAGTGTATGTGGGTCTGTACCTCAGAGAGAGTCAGTGTGTGTGGGACTGTACCCCGGGGAGAGTCGATGTGTGTGGGACTGTACCCCGGGGAGAGTCAGTGTGTGTGGGACTGTACCCCGGGGAGAGTCAGCGTGTGTGGGACTGTTCCCAGGGAGAGTCAGTGTGTGTGGGACTGTACCCCAGGTAGAGTCAGTGTGCGTGGGACTGTACCCCAGAGAGAGTCAGTGTGTGTGGGACTGTACCCCGGGGAGAGTCAGTGTGCGTGCGACTGTACCCCGGGGAGAGTCAGTGTGTGTGGGACTGTACCCTGGGGAGAGTCAGTGTGTGTGGGACTGTACCCTGGGGAGAGTCGATGTGTGTGGGACTGTACCCCGCGGAGAGTCAGTTTGTGTGCGACTGTACCCCGGGGAGATTCAGTGTGTGTGGGACTGTACCCCGGGGAGAGTCAGTGTGTGTGGGACTGTACCCCGGGGAGAGTCAGCGTGTGTGGGACTGTTCCCAGGGAGAGTCAGTGTGTGTGGGACTGTACCCCAGGTAGAGTCAGTGTGCGTGGGACTGTACCCCAGAGAGAGTCAGTGTGTGTGGGACTGTACCCCGGGGAGAGTCAGTGTGCGTGCGACTGTACCCCGGGGAGAGTCAGTGTGTGTGGGACTGTACCCTGGGGAGAGTCAGTGTGTGTGGGACTGTACCCTGGGGAGAGTCGATGTGTGTGGGACTGTACCCCGCGGAGAGTCAGTTTGTGTGCGACTGTACCCCGGGGAGAGTCAGTGTGTGTGGGACTGTACCCCGGGGAGAGTCAGTTTGTGTGGGACTGTACCCCGGGGAGAGTCAGTGTGTGTGGGACTGTACCCTGGGGAGAGTCGATGTGTGTGGGACTGTACCCCGGGGAGAGTCAGTTTGTGTGCGACTGTACCCCGGGGAGAGTCAGTGTGTGTCGGACTGTACCCTGGGGAAAGTCTGTGTGTTTTTGGGACTGTACCCCAGGGAGAGTCAGTGTGTGTGGGACTGTACCCCGGGGAGAGTCAGTGTGTCTTGGACTGTACCCCGGGGAGATTCAGCGTGTGTGGGACTGTACCCCGGGGAGAGTAAGTGTGTGTGGGAGTGTACTCCAGAGAGAGTCATTGTGTGGGACTGTTCCCCAGAGAGAGTCAGCGTGTGTGGGACTGTACCCTGGGGAGTGTCAGTGTGTGTGGGAGTGTACCCCAGAGAGAGTCATTGTGTGGGACTGTACCCCAGAGAGAGTCAGTGTGTTGGACTGTACCCCAGAGAGTCAGTGTCTGTGGGTCTTTACCCTGGGGAGTGTCAGTGTGTGTGGGTCTGTATCCCAGAGAGAGTCAGTGTGTGGGACTGTACCCCAGAGAGAGTCAGTGTGTGGGACTGTACCCCGGGGAGAGTCAGTGTGTGTGGGACTGTACCCCAGGGAGAGTCAGTGTGTGTGGGTCTGTACCCCGGGGAGAGTCAGTGTCTGTGGGTCTGTACCCTGGGGAGTGTCATTGTGTGTGGGTCTGTACCCCAGAGAGAGTCAGTGTGTGGGACTGTACCCCAGAGAGAGTCAGTGTGTGTGGGACTGTACCCCAGGGAGAGTCAGTGTGTGGGACTGTACCCCGGGAGAGTCAGTGTGTGGGACTGTACCCCAGAGAGAGTCAGTGTGTGGGACTGTACCCCGGGGAGAGTCAGTGTGTGTGGGACTGTACCCCAGGGAGAGTCAGTGTCTGTGGGACTGTACCCCGGGGAGAGTCAGTGTGTGTGGGACTGTACCCCGGGGAGTGTCAGTGTGTGTGGGACTGTACCCCGGGGAGTGTCAGTGTGTGTGGGACTGTACCCCAGGGAGAGTCATTGTGTGTGGGACTGTACCCCAGGGAGAGTCAGTGTGTGTGGGACTGTACCCCAGGGAGAGTCATTGTGTGTGGGACTGTACCCCCGGGAGAGTCAGTGTGTGTGGGACTGTACCCCAGGGAGTGTCAGTGTGTGTGTGAGTGTACCCTGGGGAGAGTCAGTGTGTGTGGAACTGTACCCCAGAGAGAGTCAGTGTGTGTGGGACTGTACCCCGGGGAGAGTCAGTGTGTGTAGGACTGTACCCCAGGGAGAGTCAGTGTGCGTGGGACTGTACCCCGGGGAGAGTCAGTGTGTGTGGGACTGTACCCCGGGGAGAGTCAGTGAGTGTGGGACTGTACCCCAGGGAGAGTCAGTGTGTGTGCGACTGTACCCCGGGGAGAGTCAGTGTGTGTGGGACTGTACCCCGGGGAGAGTCAGTGTGTGTGGGACTGTACCCCGGGGAGAGTCAGTGTGTGTAGGAGTGTACCCCAGAGAGAGTCAGTGTGTGTGGGACTGTACCCCAGGTAGAGTCAGTGTGCGTGGGACTGTACCCCAGAGAGAGTCAGTGTGTGTGGGACTGTACCCCGGGGAGAGTCAGTGTGCGTGCGACTGTACCCCGGGGAGAGTCAGTGTGTGTGGGACTGTACCCTGGGGAGAGTCAGTGTGTGTGGGACTGTACCCCGGGGACAGTCAGTGTATGTGGGTCTGTACCTCAGAGAGAGTCAGTGTGTGTGGGACTGTACCCCGGGGAGAGTCGATGTGTGTGGGACTGTACCCCGGGGAGAGTCAGTTTGTGTGGGACTGTACCCCGGGGAGAGTCAGTGTGTGTGGGACTGTACCCTGGGGAGAGTCGATGTGTGTGGGACTGTACCCCGGGGAGAGTCAGTGTGTGTGGGACTGTACCCCGGGGAGAGTCAGCGTGTGTGGGACTGTTCCCAGGGAGAGTCAGTGTGTGTGGGACTGTACCCCAGGTAGAGTCAGTGTGCGTGGGACTGTACCCCAGAGAGAGTCAGTGTGTGTGGGACTGTACCCCGGGGAGAGTCAGTGTGCGTGCGACTGTACCCCGGGGAGAGTCAGTGTGTGTGGGACTGTACCCTGGGGAGAGTCAGTGTGTGTGGGACTGTACCCCGGGGACAGTCAGTGTATGTGGGTCTGTACCTCAGAGAGAGTCAGTGTGTGTGGGACTGTGCCCCGGGGAGAGTCGATGTGTGTGGGACTGTACCCCGGGGAGAGTCAGTTTGTGTGGGACTGTACCCCGGGGAGAGTCAGTGTGTGTGGGACTGTACCCTGGGGAGAGTCAGTTTGTGTGCGACTGTACCCCGGGGAGAGTCAGTGTGTTTTTGGGACTGTACCCTGGGGAAAGTCAGTGTGTTTTTGGGACTGTACCCCAGGGAGAGTCAGTGTGTGTGGGACTGTACCCCGGGGATGAGTCAGTGTGTCTTGGACTGTACCCCGGGGAGATTCAGCGTGTGTGGGACTGTACCCCGGGGAGAGTAAGTGTGTGTGGGAGTGTACCCCAGAGAGAGTCATTGTGTGGGACTGTACCCCAGAGAGTCAGTGTCTGTGGGTCTGTACCCTGGGGAGTGTCAGTGTGTGTGGGTCTGTATCCCAGGGAGAGTCAGTGTGTGTGGGACTGTACCCTGGGGAGAGTCGATGTGTGTGGGACTGTACCCCGGGGAGAGTCAGTGTGTGTGGGACTGTACCCCGGGGAGAGTCAGCGTGTGTGGGACTGTTCCCCGGGGAGAGTCAGTGTGTGTGGGACTGTACCCCGGGGAGAGTCAGTGTGTGTGGGACTGTACCCCGGGGAGAGTCAGTGTGTGTGGGACTGTACCCCGGGGAGAGTCAGTGTGCGTGCGACTGTACCCCGGGGAGAGTCAGTGTGTGTGGGACTGTACCCCGGGGAGAGTCAGTGTGTGTGGGACTGTACCCTGGGGAGAGTCAGTGTGTGTGGGACTGTACCCCGGGGACAGTCAGTGTATGTGGGTCTGTACCTCAGAGAGAGTCAGTGTGTGTGGGACTGTGCCCCGGGGAGAGTCGATGTGTGTGGGACTGTACCCCGGGGAGAGTCAGTGTGTGTGGGACTGTACCCCGGGGAGAGTCAGTGTGTGTGGGACTGTACCCCGGGGAGAGTCAGTGTGTGTGGGACTGTACCCCGGGGAGAGTCGATGTGTGTGGGACTGTACCCCGGGGAGTGTCAGTGTGTGTGGGACTGTACCCCGGGGAGAGTCAGTGTGTGTGGGTCTGTACCCCGGGGAGAGTCAGTGTGTGTGGGACTGTACCCCGGGGAGAGTCAGTGTGTGTAGGACTGTACCCCGGGGAGAGTCGATGTGTGTGGGACTGTACCCCGGGGAGTGTCAGTGTGTGTGGGACTGTACCCCGGGGAGAGTCAGTGTGTGTGGGTCTGTACCCCAGGGAGAGTCATTGTGTGTAGGACTGTACCCCAGAGAGTCAGTGTGTTTGGGACTGTACCCTGGGGAGAGTCAGTGTGTGTGCGACTGTACCCCGGGGAGAGTCAGTGTGTGTGGGACTGTACCCCGGGGAGAGTCAGTGTGTGGGGGACTGTACCCCGGGGAGAGTCAGTGTGTGTGGGAGTGTACCCCAGAGAGAGTCAGTGTGTGTGGGACTGTACCCCAGGTAGAGTCAGTGTGCGTGGGACTGTACCCCAGAGAGAGTCAGTGTGTGTGGGACTGTACCCCGGGGAGAGTCAGTGTGCGTGGGACTGTACCCTGGGGAGAGTCAGTGTGTGTGGGACTGTACCCCGGGGACAGTCAGTGTATGTGGGTCTGTACCTCAGAGAGAGTCAGTGTGTGTGGGACTGTACCCCGGGGAGAGTCAGTTTGTGTGGGACTGTACCCCGGGGAGAGTCAGTGTGTGTGGGACTGTACCCTGGGGAGAGTCGATGTGTGTGGGACTGTACCCCGGGGAGAGTCAGTGTGTGTGGGACTGTACCCCGGGGAGAGTCAGCGTGTGTGGGACTGTTCCCAGGGAGAGTCAGTGTGTGTGGGACTGTACCCCAGGTAGAGTCAGTGTGCGTGGGACTGTACCCCAGAGAGAGTCAGTGTGTGTGGGACTGTACCCCGGGGAGAGTCAGTGTGCGTGCGACTGTACCCCGGGGAGAGTCAGTGTGTGTGGGACTGTACCCTGGGGAGAGTCAGTGTGTGTGGGACTGTACCCCAGAGAGAGTCAGTGTGTGTGGGACTGTACCCCGGGGAGAGTCAGAGTGTGTGGGTCTGTACCTCAGAGAGAGTCAGTGTGTGTGGGACTGTACCCCAGAGAGAGTCAGTGTGTGTGGGACTGTACCCCGGGGAGAGTCGATGTGTGTGGGACTGTACCCCGGGGAGAGTCAGTGTGTGTGGGACTGTACCCCGGGGAGAGTCAGTTTGGGTGGGACTGTACCCCGGGGAGAGTCAGTGTGTGTGGGACTGTACCCCGGGGAGAGTCAGTGTGTGTGGGGCTGTACCCCGGGGAGAGTCAGTGTGTGTGGGTCTGTACCCCGGGGAGAGTCAGTGTGTGGGGGACTGTACCCTGGGGAGAGTCGATGTGTGTGGGACTGTACCCCGGGGAGAGTCAGTGTGTGTCGGACTGTACCCCGGGGAGAGTCAGTTTGTGTGCGACTGTACCCCGGGGAGAGTCAGTGTGTGGGGGACTGTACCCCGGGGAGAGTCGATGTGTGTGGGACTGTACCCCGGGGAGAGTCAGTGTGTGTGGGACTGTACCCCAGGGAGAGTCATTGTGTGTGGGTCTGTACCCCAGGGAGAGTCAGTGTGTGTGTGAGTGTACCCTGGGGAGAGTCAGTGTGTGTGGGACTGTACCCCAGGGAGAGTCATTGTGTGTGGGTCTGTACCCCGGGGAGAGTCAGTGTGTGTGTGAGTGTACCCTGGGGAGAGTCAGTGTGTGTGGGACTGTACCCCAGAGAGAGTCAGTGTGTGTGGGACTGTACCCCAGGGAGAGTCAGTGTGCGTGGGACTGTACCCCGGGGAGAGTCAGTGAGTGTGGGACTGTACCCCAGGGAGAGTCAGTGTGTGTGCGACTGTACCCCGGGGAGAGTCAGTGTGTGTGGGACTGTACCCCGGGGAGAGTCGATGTGTGTGGGACTGTACCCCGGGGAGAGTCAGTTTGTGTGGGACTGTACCCCGGGGAGAGTCAGTGTGTGTTGGACTGTACCCCGGGGAGAGTCAGTGTGTGTGGGACTGTACCCCCGGGGAGAGTCAGTGTGTGTGGGACTGTACCCCGGGGAGAGTCAGTGTGTGTGGGACTGTACCCCGGGGAGAGTCAGTGTGTGTGGGACTGTACCCCGGGGAGAGTCAGTGTGTGTGGGACTGTACCCCGGGGAGAGTCAGTGTGTGTGGGACTGTACCCTGGGGAGAGTCGATGTGTGTGGGACTGTACCCCGGGGAGAGTCAGTGTGTGTGGGACTGTACCCCGGGGAGAGTCAGCGTGTGTGAGACTGTACCCCGGGGAGAGTCAGTGTGTGTGGGACTGTACCCGGGGGAGAGTCAGTGTGTGTGGGACTGTTCCCAGGGAGAGTCAGTGTGTGTGGGACTGTACCCCGGGGAGAGTCAGTGTGTGTGGGACTGTTCCCAGGGAGAGTCAGTGTGCGTGGGACTGTACCCCGGGGAGAGTCAGTGTGTGTGGGACTGTACCCCGGGGAGAGTCAGTGTGTGTGGGACTGTACCCCGGGGAGAGTCAGTGTGTGTTGGACTGTACCCCGGGGAGAGTCAGTGTGTGTGGGACTGTACCCCGGGGAGAGTAAGTGTGCGTGCGACTGTACCCCGGGGAGAGTCAGTGTGTGTGGGACTGTACCCTGGGGAGAGTCAGTGTGTGTGGGACTGTACCCCGGAGACAGTCAGTGTATGTGGGTCTGTACCTCAGAGAGAGTCAGTGTGTGTGGGACTGTACCCCGGGGAGAGTCGATGTGTGTGGGACTGTACCCCGGGGAGAGTCAGTGTGTGTGGGACTGTACCCGGGGAGAGTCAGTTTGTGTGGGACTGTACCCCGGGGAGAGTCAGTGTGTGTGGGTCTGTACCCCGGGGAGAGTCAGTGTGTGTGGGACTGTACCCTGGGGAGAGTCGATGTGTGTGGGACTGTACCCCGGGGAGAGTCAGTTTGTGTGCGACTGTACCCCGGGGAGAGTCAGTGTGTGTCGGACTGTACCCTGGGGAAAGTCAGTGTGTTTTTGGGACTGTACCCCAGGGAGAGTCAGTGTGTGTGGGACTGTACCCCGGGGAGAGTCAGTGTGTCTTGGACTGTACCCCGGGGAGATTCAGCGTGTGTGGGACTGTACCCCGGGGAGAGTAAGTGTGTGTGGGAGTGTACCCCAGAGAGAGTCATTGTGTGGGACTGTTCCCCAGAGAGAGTCAGCGTGTGTGGGACTGTACCCTGGGGAGTGTCAGTGTGTGTGGGACTGTACCCCAGAGAGAGTCAGTGTGTGTGGGACTGTACCCCAGGGAGAGTCAGTGTGTGTGGGACTGTACCCCAGAGAGAGTCAGTGTGTGTGGGAGTTTACCCCAGAGAGAGTCATTGTGTGGGACTGTTCCCCAGAGAGAGTCAGCGTGTGTGGGACTGTACCCTGGGAAGGGTCAGTGTGTGTGGGACTGTACCCCAGAGAGAGTCAGTGTGTTGGACTGTACCCCAGAGAGTCAGTGTCTGTGGGTCTGTACCCTGGGGAGTGTCAGTGTGTGTGGGTCTGTATCCCAGAGAGAGTCAGTGTGTGTGGGACTGTACCCCGGGGAGAGTCAGTGTGTGTGGGACTGTACCCCAGGGAGAGTCAGTGTGTGTGGGACTGTACCCCAGGGAGAGTCAGTGTGTGTGGGTCTGTACCCCGGGGAGAGTCAGTGTCTGTGGGTCTGTACCCTGGGGAGTGTCATTGTGTGTGGGTCTGTACCCCAGAGAGAGTCAGTGTGTGGGACTGTACCCCAGAGAGAGTCGTGTGTGTGGGACTGTACCCCAGAGAGAGTCAGTGTGTGTGGGACTGTACCCCTGGGAGAGGTCAGTGTGTGGGACTGTACCCCGGGAGAGTCAGTGTGTGGGACTGTACTCCAGAGAGAGTCAGTGTGTGGGACTGTACCCCGGGGAGAGTCAGTGTGTGTGGGACTGTACCCCAGGGAGAGTCAGTGTCTGTGGGACTGTACCCCGGGGAGAGTCAGTGTGTGTGGGACTGTACCCCGGGGAGTGTCAGTGTGTGTGGGACTGTACCCCGGGGAGTGTCAGTGTGTGTGGGACTGTACCCCGGGGAGAGTCAGTGTGTGTGGGACTGTACCCCAGGGAGAGTCAGTGTGTGTGGGACTGTACCCCAGGGAGTGTCAGTGTGTGTGTGAGTGTACCCTGGGGAGAGTCAGTGTGTGTGGGACTGTACCCCAGAGAGAGTCAGTGTGTGTGGGACTGTACCCCGGGGAGAGTCAGTGTGTGTGGGACTGTACCCCAGGGAGAGTCAGTGAGTGTGGGACTGTACCCCGGGGAGAGTCAGTGTGTGTGCGACTGTACCCCGGGGAGAGTCAGTGTGTGTGGGACTGTACCCCGGGGAGAGTCAGTGTGTGTGGGACTGTACCCCGGGGAGAGTCAGTGTGCGTGGGAGTGTACCCCAGAGAGCGTCGTGTGTGGGGTCTGTACCCCAGGGAGAGTCAGTGTGTGTGACTGTACCCCCGGGAGTCAGTGGTGTTGGGACTTACCCCGGGAGTCAGTGTGTGTGGGTCTGTACCCCAGGGAGCGTCAGTGTGTGTGGGACAGTACCCCGGAGAGTCAGTGTGTGTGGGACTGACTCATATTCGTTGGAATATATAATGGTGGGAAGCTGTGATATTTCTGTTGATATATTGACAGGACTTCCATTTAATGCCTTTATTGGTTTTTATTTTGATTGCAGATTTCCTTCAGAGGATAATGAATGCAGCGAGCATCCTCTGGGCATCCTCTGGGCATCCTCTGGGCATCCTCTGGGCATCCGATGGATTCTGCTGCTGCACAGAGCAGGAAAACAGCAGGGTCCAGCTTCAAGGGGCGAGCTGTCGCACCCCTCCCGCCCCACCCACGCCTCCCGCCCCCTCCCGCCCCCTTCCACCCCTCCCGCCCCCTTCCACCCCTCCCGCCCCCTCCCACCCCTCCCAAGCCTCCCGCCCCCTCCCGCCCCTCCCGCCTCCCCAATTGAGATGATTGGACTGTTATTACTCTGTAGACACCAGACATTTCCTAGCGGCCTGTGTTCTAATCTGCCTCGACATCAATGTTCCTCCTGATAACATTGAGTGAACTGTCGCACTGTAATGGAATCTGCATCCCTGTCCTTCATCCTCTCGAAATGTCTTATCATAGATTCATAGGATCCCTACATGCAGAAGGCCATTAGCCCATCAAGTCTCCACCCTACCCTTCAAAAGACTACCTCGGCCCAATCCCTCACCCTATCCCCGTAAACTCACACAACCTTTGGGGCAAAGGGGCATTTAGCATGGCCAATCCACCCAACTGCACATTTTTGGGCTGTG